>NC_091203.1:33547901-33557901 GCF_040958095.1 Procambarus clarkii | reverse complement strand
TCACTCTCTCACTTTCTCTCTCTCTCTCTCAGCTCATTCGGTAGGTGCTGTGACAGGATTTAAAGATCCTGCAGGTGCGAGGTGTTGCGGCTTATTTATTGTCCCATTGTCTCGTTGACCCACTATCACGTCTCTGTTAACTTTCACTACTAAAAATGAAAGTTCCTTGTTAGGGTGGGTGTATATATACTGGACACCATATAGGTTCTGAGCACTACCACGCCGCTACGAAGTTTTTTTTATAAAGTGTTAAAAGGCATGGTCGAGGACCGGGTCGCGGGGAGCTAAAGCTCCCCACTAAAAAGCTCCGAAATCATCTCAATAACAGGTAATATAAAAATTAGATTGTTGTATAATTTGGATCTCCACCTGTGTCCCCTAGTGCTTGTTCCCCGGGGGTGTGGCTGTGGTTGTGGTGTGGCTGGGGTTGTGGTGTGGCTGTGGTTGTGGTGTGGCTGTGGTTGTGGTGTGGCTGGGGTTGTGGTGTGGCTGGGGTTGTGGTGTGGCTGGGGTTGTGGTGTGGCTGGGGTTGTGGTGTGGCTGGGGTTGTGGTGTGGCTGGGGTTGTGGTGTGGCTGGGGTTGTGGTGTGGCTGGGGTTGTGGTGTGGCTGGGGTTGTGGTGTGGCTGGGGTTGTGGTGTGGCTGGGGTTGTGGTGTGGCTGGGGTTGTGGTGTGGCTGGGGTTGTGGGATGGTGTAGCTGGAGTGGGGTGGCTGGGGGTGGTAGTGTTGCCGGCGTGGCGTGGCTGGAGTGGGGTGGTAGTGAAACTGTGATAGTCTTAGGGGTGTGTGGGTGTAGTGGATGTGGTGGAGTTTTGTTGTTAGAGTGGGTGTGGTGGGTGTGATGGGGTGTTGTAGGTGGTGTGGGTGTAGAGGGTGTGGTGGGTGTCGTGGATGGTGGGTGTGGGTGTTGTGGGTTGGTGTGGCTGTAGTGGGTGTGGTATGTGATGTGGATGTGTTGTAGGTGTGGTATGTGATGTGGATATGTTGTGGGTGTGGTATGTAATGTGGATGTGTTGTGGATGTGGTATGTGATGTGGATGTGTTGTGGGTGTGGGATGTGATGTGGATGTGGGTGGTGGGTGTGGTTGGCTGGTGTGGGTGTGATGTGGGTTGAGAGTTTGGTGTGGGTGGGTGTGGGTGGTGGGTGTGGTTGGCTGGTGTGGGTGTGATGTGGGTTGAGAGTTTGGTGTGGGTGGGTGTGGGTGGTGGGTGTGGTTGGCTGGTGTGGGTGTGATGTGGGTTGAGAGTTTGGTGTGGGTGGGTGTGGGTGGTGGGTGTGGTTGGCTGGTGTGGGTGTGATGTGGGTTGAGAGTTTGGTGTGGGTGGGTGTGGGTGGTGGGTGTGGTTGGCTGGTGTGGGTGTGATGTGGGTTGAGAGTTTGGTGTGGTTGGCTGGTGTCGGTGTTGTGGGTTGAGGGTTTTGTATGGGTGGGGTTAGCTGGTGTGGGTGTGATGTGGGTTGAGAGTTTGGTGTGGGTGGGTGTGGGTGGTGGGTGTGGTTGGCTGGTGTGGGTGTGATGTGGGTTGAGAGTTTGGTGTGGGTGGGTGTGGGTGGTGGGTGTGGTTGGCTGGTGTGGGTGTGATGTGGGTTAAGAGTTTGGTGTGGTTGGCTGGTGTCGGTGTTGTGGGTTGAGGGTTTTGTATGGGTGGGGTTAGCTGGTGTGGGTGTGATGTGGGTTGAGAGTTTGGTGTGGGTGGGTGTGGGTGGTGGGTGTGGTTGGCTGGTGTGGGTGTGATGTGGGTTGAGAGTTTGGTGTGGGTGGGTGTGGGTGGTGGGTGTGGTTGGCTGGTGTGGGTGTGATGTGGGTTGAGAGTTTGGTGTGGTTGGCTGGTGTCGGTGTTGTGGGTTGAGGGTTTTGTATGGGTGGGGTTAGCTGGTGTGGGTGTGATGTGGGTTGAGAGTTTGGTGTGGGTGGGTGTGGGTGGTGGGTGTGGTTGGCTGGTGTGGGTGTGATGTGGGTTGAGAGTTTGGTGTGGGTGGGTGTGGGTGGTGGGTGTGGTTGGCTGGTGTGGGTGTGATGTGGGTTGAGAGTTTGGTGTGGTTGGCTGGTGTCGGTGTTGTGGGTTGAGGGTTTTGTATGGGTGGGGTTAGCTGGTGTGGGTGTGGGTGTGGTTGGCTGGTGTGGTTTTACTGGGTGTGATTGGCTTGTGGTAGATTGGTGTGGATGTTGGGTTGGCTGGAGTGGGTGAGGTAGGTTGGTGTGGCTGTAGTGGGTGTGGGTGGTGGGTTTTGTTGGTTGGTGTGGGTGTTGTGGGTTGAGGGTTTGGTGTGGGTGGGTGTGGCTGTAGTGGGTGTGGGTGGTGGGTTTTGTTGGTTGGTGTGGGTGTTGTGGGTTGAGGGTTTGGTGTGGGTGGGTGTGGGTGTAGTGGGTGTGATTGGCTTCTGGTAGATTGGTGTGGGTGTAGTGTGGGTGTGATTGGCTGGTGTGGATGTTGGGTTGGCTGGAGTGGGTGTGATATGTTGGTGTGGCTGTAGTGGGTGTGGTATGTGATGTGGGTGTGGGTGGTGGGTGTGGGTGTGGGTGTGGGTGTGGGTGTGGGTGTTGAGGTTTAATGCACTGGGTCCCAGAAGGATACAGACTGAGAATGGGTGCCTCTAGTGGTACCTCACTTTTTTTTTTGTTCGTAATGTTTCAAATTATTATATACTTTTGAATTTTGTTAGATTTTCTATAAATTTTATTAGTTTTCACATTTTGTTTATTCTGTCCAATAAAAGCAACATAGAACACTTTCAAAGGCGTTGACCCCCACCGACCATTGGTGACCCTCGCCCCACTGGTCGCATGACAAGCTACACACACCAGCTAAACCCACAAGCTGCACCCACAAACTGCACTCACAAGCTGCACCTACCAGCCACACATACCAGCCACACCCAACAGCTAAACACACTAGCTACACCCAACAGCTAAACACACTAGCTACACCCACTAGCTACACCCAACAGCTAGCTACATACACTAGTTAAACACAACAACCACACACACACACACACACACACACACACACACACACACAAGCCACACCCAACAGCTAGCTACATACACTAGCTAAACACAACAGCCACACACACACACACACACACACAAGCCACACCCAACAGCTACACACACTATCTACACCCACTAGCTACACCCAACAGCTAGCTACAAAACACAACAGCCACACACACACACACACACACAAGCCACACCCAACAGCTAAACACACTAGCTACACCCAACAGCTAGCTACAAAACACAACAGCCACACACACACAAACACACACACATACACACACACACACACACAAGCCACACCCAACAGCTACACACACTAGCTACACAAGTCACACCCAACAGCTACACACACTAGCTACACCCACTAGCTACACCCAACAGCTAGCTACATACACTAGCTAAACACAACAGCCACACACACACACACACACAAGCCACACCCAACAGCTACACACACTAGCTAAACACAACAGCCACACACACACACACACACACAAGCCACACCCAACAGCTACACACCCTAGCTACACCCACTAGCTACACCCAACAGCTAGCTACATACACTAGCTAAACACAACAGCCACACACACACACACTCGTGTCTTTGAGACAGGAGTTCATCAAAATTTTCACTGATTATAAGAGTCTGATCCTTCATACTGTATTATGACACGAAATAAATTTTATGGTTACTGCAAGATTGGGAGGAGGGAACCATCTTCTTCCGGTGGGGTTTACCAATCCCCCATTTTAATTAATGAATCTGTAACCAAATTTAATTCCTTTGGGGATTGCGTGAAAGATTCCGATGGTGATTTATTTCTACGTTGTTTTTCGTGTAGCTTTTGAGTCTATTATACTTTTAGTAACAGTACCTAACCAACCCTTCAATATCGAAATTGTTTCCAGTTTCCAATGGGATATTTATTATTATGAAAACACATTGATTTTTATAATTTATATTAAAAACAATAATTTATATTAAAAACAACATTTTTCGTTGATCTTATATATTAAGCCTGATTTAGGACTTATTGCATATATTTTGAGTTTGCAAGTACTAATTTTTATACCCAAAATATTACAATTAGTGAAAATAGGTTAAGTGATGGGACATACCAATAGACTATGTCTCTTCTTTCAAATACCTTGGAGTCTCTGTCCCTTGTACCTCAACTGCAATCAATAAGTTACATCAACAATGTAGAGACAGACTCAAGGCTCTCAGAACTGTAGTGGGGTACAGCCCGAAATATGGTGTTAATATTAGAATAGTAAGAATGATGTATTTAGCGTATAAAGGTCTCTGATAGACTATCATGTACCAGCTTTGGTCCTACAGAATGGCAAAAGTATTGATAGACTGGAAAAAATACAAAATGAAGTGTCCTATACAAAGTTCATAGGTCCCTTAAAATTGTTATTAGACGAGAACTCCTGGATGAACTTGAAGAAAGTAAAACAGTGTAAAACTGGACAGTGTTTCTGTTTATGTCTAGAATGGGAACCCCTGTAAGAGAACCTCTTGAAACACTTGTCACATTCAAAAGGCTTCTCCCCTGTATGGAGTCGACGGTGTTCTGTTAAGGCTTCTTTTCGCTTATATACTTTTTGGCAAATATCACATATGAATCTGTGTTCGTCATCATCAACCTCATTTCCATCTGCTCTCATTGCATGACCATTGTTAAGAGCAGAGTAGTAGGCTAAACCGGGGGGTGCCAACTTCAGGGACTTAGCCTGAGTGTTGGATGGAGCTGACTGTACAGAGGTTAGTTTTGGCGATGCTGATGGTTTAGATTTAAGGGAGAGATCGATCGGTTGTATATCATCAACCTCATTTCCATCTGCTCTCATTGCATGATCATTGTTAAGAAACGACGAGTCAATGCTTACAACCTTGGGATTAGCCTGAGTGTTGGATGGAGCTGACTGTACAGAGGTTAGTTTTGGTGATGCTGATGATTTAGATTTAAGGGAGAGATCGATCGGTTGTACATCATCAACCTCATTTCCATCTGCTGTCATTGCATGATCATTGTTAAGAGGAGGGTAGTAGGCTAAACCGGGGGGTGCCAACTTCAGGAACTGGTAAAACGACGAGTCAATGCTTACAACCTTGGGATTAGCCTGAGTGTTGGATGGAGCTGACTGACCATCACAATAGTCACTGAAATGTGGAGAACGAACCTTCTTTTCATTACTAGTGGTCTGGGCAGAATCTGCATCTCTTTCATCATCCCTACTCGCCAAAATGTTATTTTTTTGATGTTGTTGCTGTATTTTTTGTTGTTGTTGATGGAATTGTTCATCTAACCACTCAAGAGTGTGTTGATGTGGGCATCGCCAGGAGACGAGAGCCTCCCCCCCCCCCCACAGTGCCACATTCACACACTTTTTGTCCCTGCGTCTCGCCCATTGCCCCATCGTCCATGCCTTCATGGCATCCACCAGCGACATCTTTGATGTGCCCTTGAGTATGTTGGGACTGAGAAATGTTATGTTGAGATGGTTGCTGTTGTCCATTGTCACTGCCCCGGGGCACAAACCCAGCCTCTAGACAACTGCCTGAGTGACAGTTTCTTAGGTTGGAAGAGGACTGTGTGTCAGGTCCAACATGCGCCATGTTCAGATGATTGATGAGCCGCTTAGTACTGGGGTCCTGAAATTTTTTTAGGTTGTTACAATCAGACCATTATTAAATTAGTCTATAAACATCCAAACTTAAAAAAAAAAAAAAAAAAAAACTATGATCATTGAGAAACAATATTCATTGCTGGTAAATTTTACATTGTAATTTTTACATCCCTAGGCATTCCATAAAATTAAATTTTAGACAATTATTCATCCAAAAAATTACAAAAATTACACACACACAAAAAAAAAAAAAAAAAAAAAAAAACAAATTAATACTATAACCCTTAAGAAGGAACGACGAGAATACGACTTCACTCACTATACTGAATGGATTTCTTCAAGGATTTAAACACATGTTGTCACTGGGCGTGAACTACGAGGTAGACTGAGGGAGTAAGGAGCTATCACATCCTTTTTATTCATTGAGGACAATCTAGTGGCCAGCGACGAAGAGCTCAGGTCTCGAAGCTCCGGCGAGTATTATGTTATCCGATACTGTATATAATATTTGGCCCAATGGACTTCAGGGAGCAATTGAGTTAACACACCATAACGCCAACACCAATATTTATGAGAAATGTCATTACTTACTTGATCAATGAGAGGGACCCCTCATCAGAGTATTCCGAGGAGGAATCTTCAGATGAATCTTCAGATGATTCTTCAGATGATTCTTCAGATGATTCTTCAGATGAATCTTCATCGTCTCGGTTCACCATTCCAAACCTACTTCTGATGGCATTTTTCTTTCTTTTCTTGAAGGGTGGGTTAAGATCATTATCATCTGATAATGTCTTTTTGATGTTGGTGTTTTTTTTTTGGGGGGAAAGGTCTGGGGTAGATTGAGTTAAGGGAAACTCATTTGGGTCGATTTTGTTCAGAGTGAACAATGACATGCTAATTTTGGGAAGGGAACTATCCATACGGATACCATTCCATATGTTTAATATGTGAAGGGGATCGAGGTCTTTGCCACATATGACAAGCTCACCTTGTACAATGGAGGACATTTACTCATTAAAACGTTTGGAGTTAGTAGAATTAAAAAAGGGAATGGGACTGGACTCAGCATAAAGACGTACACCCAGACAGGCACCGGCTCTATCAACGAGACGAATTGAGTCTTGTCTGATCTCTCTGTTGGTGTGAAGCTCTTTATATAAAAATGGTCCAAGTTGTTATTTTTGGGGCCTCAGAATACCACCGGATGTACACACATACACAGACACACACACACACACACACACACTCAATAATATTTTTATTATGGCTTTTAATTTAACCAAGCTGTAGAAAGAGACCAATATATATAAAAACAATTACTTATGCCTAGTGTATAAAAAGAATAAAGTTGCTTCTTGAAGAGAAAGAGGAACAGACTGACAATTAAAAATATCAAAGCTAAACATAAAATTAATATATCCCTTTTAGAATTTGAAATTAAATTTTCTACTTCTTGTAATTCCAAATCTGCAGTTTGAATGGGATAATGTTTATATTTAGCTTCATTAATGATATAATTACTCATATCTATCACTTTAGAATCTCTATCATAGGTTTTAGAATTAATCTTGTGAGTAATTGCTTGACCAAGGCTGTTTACATCAAACTGACTAAGCAGGCTTAAAATCATCTTGTTCTCTTCTAAAGAATTTGTGGTAGTTCCATCCATACCAATTATGTTTATACATTGGGGATAAATGCGTATTATTTCATTTATGGCAGATAAATATATCATATCTGGTGTTATTTGTGGTGTGGTTATAGACTGTGGAGGCCCCAATTTAATATATTGTCCAAAGTTTATATCTTGTTCTAACAATTGATTAATTATTTTATGGCGAAGGTTTTCTAATGCAGCATGAGTTATTTCATTATTGTACCCACCAATATTACCTATTGATAAATATAATTCTAATGGTAACAACACTAATCCCACAGATAAAACAAGGGATAAAGACGAAGATAAAACGGATAAAAGCCGTATTGAAAATTGAATGCTCATTTCAACCATAGATGATCGAATGATCATCGCCAAAAGTTGAATAATCATTTGTTGAGATGAAGCTTCTACCATAATTACAGATAATAATTCTTGAAGAGCATCATGAAGAATGTTTTCGGAGAAATATTTTAACAGTCTTGAAATTATCTTAGGCACTCGAGTTGTAACTTCAATTTCGGTTATAGTAATAGCCTCATCTTTTATTAATGATAATAAATCGGAAAACTCAGATTCTAAACGTGTTATTATAACATCTATGAAATTAGTAGTTGTAGTAGTATACTGTTCAATAAATGATACATTTTCGGAGGATACTACTATATCCGCTTCGTCAACAAATTGTTCTTTTTCGAGTATTGACTGTGGAACAACTGTTTCAATATAACCTCTGTCAACATCCATATAATTTTGTTTGTTCAATTTATCCATAAGAATCATACTCATTCCTGATGTTGGATTAAGTAAGTCCACTAATTCACCATCGGTTAATTGGTTGATAACTTGATTGCCAAATATAAAACCTAATATCTGGCGGTGGACATGACTATGGCATTGATCTGACTGGCTATCGTAGTATTTATGAAAGAATTTACAATAGATTGAGTTAAAGTTTATATTCTGTTGCTGAATATTCCATGTCAATGGTGGAGCATCGATTAAGCCAGCAACAGCTTTTCTCAGTTGATATGTATTTGTATTCTTGGCATAGGCAATGGGGTTCTTTTGATAAGATTGTAAATCGTTTTCATTAGAAGGACTCCATCGACTTGAAGGTCTTAGAGCCAATGTTTTAAGTGCAGACAACTGTACACCACAATAATTTTCGTTAGATTCTTTGACATTAATCGACCAAGTTTCAACGGGAATAGGTTTCGAGAAATAATGATTGTCTGTTTCTGTATTGTTTAGAATAGATTTTAAATCATTACCAAATCTTTCTTGAAGAAATTCAAGGACCTCATTATGAACAGCATAACATGCTTCACTACAGGCATATTCACGTTCGTTTATTAAAATAGCTGATCCAGATCCGGGCTGACAAGCAGTTTTTACATCATAATAACATTTTAGCATGTTACAACCTAGCGTTGTGAATTTAACTTCAAAGTCGTTAGGATTTTCATCTAAGAAAGCTTTGGGGAAATTGGGAGGAATATTTTTCCATGGTATATTCTTAATGATAATATTTTTAAAATACTTACTTCCATTTCTTTGTTGAAGAATCTCCATTGTTTTTCGTTGTGATATACGATGTACTATGTAAGTTGCAATTGCAATATCAGAGACAGTAACAGTTTTCATTACGAAAATGTTAAGAGTATTTATTTATTTTTTTAATATTGATCAATATAATAAAGAAATTTGAGAATTCATTTACCAGAATACTGAGAGGAATCATGGTGGAAGCTGGAGTAAATGGTGATGCTGAAAGTTGGAATAGTGGTGGTGGTTGTGAAGAATATGGGTGTCATCGAAATGATTATTATTATCAACCAACCATTCCACAAATACCATTACAAACAACTCAATATATGATTGTACCTTATTATATGACTTCAGTGCCACATTCAATTTATGTAATTCCACCTTCTTCATGTTACGTTTATGATTTTCCTTCAAAATATTTTTATCAATTAGCACCACCACCACCACCACCACCACCGCCACCACCACTACCACCACCACCACCACCACCACAACCACCGCTACCACAATCATCAGAAATTTATTCCCATTACAGTGTTGAAGTTCAATATAAAATTTCCTTTTTAGAAAAGGAAAAAGAAAATTTAAAATCATGGAAAATTTTACGAAATATTGATGGACATATAACAGAGGTCCCCTGGGGTATATCCTTCATATACATTGCATATGAATATGGTGGGTTACCTCGAGAATTATTTATGAAATATGTTAATGAATGTTGCAATGGTAGTTAAACATTTTCTTTGCAAATAAGCTCAGTGAGTAAATATTGTATATTATTACATCAATGCACCATACACTACACCACCCATTAGTGCACTCATATGTCGCTATTTGATCACCATTATCAATGGGCCTAACATTATTATTAATAATAAAATTAAAAGTATAACCCAGCCAATATTTTTAATTGATTTCAATATAAATTGCCATATATCAGATTGCCCAATGCCTTGAATCACTTCACCAATACCATCTCCTAAAATTTCTGCAATATTTCTTAAAATTGTTCCCTGTTCACATTTATATATATAAAATATTTCTTTATTTTCTAAATTAGAAATAGGTTCATAACCCTTGACAAATTGTGAAAGATAATTGTAGTTATGGGGACAACATATTCCCTTACAGCCCAAATTTAATATGTTTT
>NC_091203.1:33477901-33545401 GCF_040958095.1 Procambarus clarkii | reverse complement strand
CTTCCAACGCCTGATCCGCTTCATCCTCCACATCCTCCAAACCTCCCTCCTCCATCTCATCCAACGCCTTCCTCTTTTTAATAATAATCCCATTGTTATAAATATAATAATTTTTGTACTGATTGTGCCAAATATATTTATGTCCGCTTTGTTGTGGAAGATAAGCTATCACTTTAGTTATTTGATAATCGGGTAAAAGTTGTAAATTAAATTTTGCAAGTCTTGGTATTGATATAATCATTTTATTTTCTTTAATTAGAGTAAATTCTTGCAATAACTCACAATGCATATGCCATGCAGTGGATAATGATATATGTTTTCTTTCGGACCAATTTTTATCTTTTTCAAAATATTTAATAAGATGCTCAATGATAAGCTCATCATATTTAATTACATCATCAATACAAATGTACATATCAATAGTTTTAAGAGTTTTTTTATTTGCTTTTAATACTTTTTGATAATTTATACAATTATTAATAATATACTCCCTTAATGAACTTTCTTTTAAACTTTGGGTAATATCTCTTACCCCATCTAAAAGAAACAACATTAAATACACAACCTCGTTGATAAAAAGTATCATTTTGGTTTTTTCAAATTTAAAAGGGGAATGAGTTCTAGAATACACTGAAAGTGAAAAATCCTGATCATCCTCTTCATATAAAATATTTTGATTATGAATTTGCGTGAAAAATCTTTCATACCAGACAAATTTATTATCAGCTGTTAGTCCTGACATGTCATAAATTTTATGATATATTAATTGACTTCTGCTAAGATTGTTTGGATAAGTAAAAGTAATATGAGAATCATCGATATTATTATTATAATATAATTTATCAGCTATAAATAATTGTCTTGTTAGATTAAATCTCAGGGGAAAATAATATAATCCAGGGGTTTTTTTAATGTTAAACTTCTCATTATTTATATGTTCGATTTGTATGTTAATTGAAAGTTTATCCTTTTTATTCATCTTTTTTTTATACAAAAACATATACACCCACAAATTCACACTCAAACATAAAAAACACACACCCAAAACACACACATAAAGACACACACACTTACACACACACATACACAAAGACACACGCACATACACACACACTTACACACACACACAAAGACACAAAGACACACACACACACACAAAGACACAAACACTTACACACACAAAGACACACAAAGACACACACACACACACTTAACACACACACACTTACACACACACACTTACACACACAAAGACACACACACACAAAGACACACACACACACACTCACACACACAAAGACACACACACACACACACACACACAAAGACACACACACACACACACACACACACACACACACACACACACACACACACACACACAAGACACACACACACAAAGACACACACACACACACAAAGACACACACACACAAAGACACACACACACACACAAAGACACACACACTTACACACACAAAGACACACACACACACAAAGACACACACACACACAAAGACACACACACTTACACACACAAAGACACACACACTTACACACACAAAGACACACACACACACAAAGACACACAAAGACACCAAGACACACACACTTACACACACAAAGACACACACACACGCACACGCAGACACACACACACACACAAAGACACACACACTTACACACACAAAGACACACACACACACAAAGACACACAAAGACACCAAGACACACACACACACAAAGACACACAAAGACACCAAGACACACACACTTACACACACAAAGACACACACACACGCACACGCAGACACACACACACACACACAAAGACACACACAAAGACACACACACACGCACACGCAGACACACACACACACACACACAACGACACAAAGACACAAAGACACACACACTTAAACACACATAAAGACACACACACAACGACGCACACACACACACAACGACACACACACACTTACACACACACACACACACTTACACAACCATAAAGACACACACACACACACAAAGACACACACACACACACACAAAGACACACACAAAGACACAAAGACACACACACACAAAGACACAAAGACACACACACACAAAGACACACACACACACACAAAGACACACACACACACACACAAAGACACACACAAAGACACAAAGACACACACACACAAAGACACACAAAGACACACACACACAAAGACACACACAAGACACAAAGACACACACACACAAGACACACAAGACACACACAAAGACACACACACACAAAGACACAAAGACACACACACACAAAGACACAAAGACACACACACACAAGACACAAAGACACACACACACACAAAGACACAAAGACACACACACACAAAGACACACACACACACACAAGACACAAGACACACACACACACAAAGACACAAAGACACACACACACACACACAAGACACACAAGACACACACACACACACACACACACACACACACACACACACACACACACACACCCACAGACACAGGAATCCCAAAAGTTCACCAAAACTCTTATTATACTCACTTTACATTTTTTTTCTTAAACTAGTTGGGAGAGGTACAGTCTTTGATATGATTGGGAACGGCATTCAACATTTTAAGACCCTTGATTTGAAGAGCAGCATTTCTGGTTTGATTAAGTCGAACTCTTGGGAACCGAATGATATCTAGGGGCAGTGTAACAGCACATCATTCTTTTTTTTAGATATGGTGTCTCATCCATAAAAAATATTTTGTGGAAAAAAATGGGGTTGACCACCAGCCTGTGGTCAGTGGGGACCCTGTGGTGGACCATAAGCCGGTGGTGGACCATTCATTGGCTTATTAGGCAAATCAGATCTTGAATAGTTTCCCAAATAAGACATCAAATTTTATTTATAACTCCAAATTTTGTATTGGTTATTTTTTAATTAAGGCAAAAAAAAGAAGAGAATTAATTAATTCTTTATGGATTTATATATTTTTCCAAATTTTATTGCAAAATAAAACTTATAAACCTTTCTATATAATATAAAATTTTTGATGTTTAAGTTTTGTTAATTTTATAAACATAATTTTATTTATCATAGATATTAAATATATAATATTATTAATTTTATGTCTAATTTTTTATTTATATTTAAAATAAAAAAAACAAAATATACATTTTGATTAAAATATTCATAGTTACTTTATAATTTGAGATAAAATTTAAGAAAACTGAAATAATATTTTCCCCTTTATAGTTAAATTCGATATTTTATATAAAAATAAAACAAACAAAAAGTCACTCAAAGTCATTTTATATATTATTTATTTATTTTATAAACATTTATTTTAAATAAAATTAATAAAAAACTGAAAAAATATATATATATATTCTTTTTATTAAACAAATATTTCATCACTACTTTCATAATCACTACTTCCATATTCTTTGTAGTCGTTACTTGCCTCTGTATCATAATTATAATCTATATTATCACTATTTTCATCATTAATCCATTTGAAGAACGAACAATACATGCCAACTTCAAAATCCCTAAATACAAAATAATAATAATGACTTACAAATGCTAATAACATTATGGGAGTAATAACTTTGCGAATACCAATTTGGATATAATAATATTCATCGAATAATTTAAACCAAGAAGTTGGTAAAATGTTTCCATAAACATCTAAAAATTGTACTTGAATACAACATTTTTCCTGATCATAAAGAATATTCATTGAACCTCGTTCTTTGAAACATCGAAATTTTAAATTTGATATAACAATATGATATTGATTATTTTCCTTATTTGTTATGTTTAAAAAGTATGGTTTATCTCCATATATAAAATGAACTGCATCTTCAATTTTTGATTGTGACATCTCCTTAGGTTTGAAGCTTTTCTTCAGAACAGATAAAATATAATTCCATCGGTAATTTTCATTACAAAAACATTTCCCATATAAATTACATAAGGGATACTCATCATCACTTAATGCACAATAGAGATAGTAGGCAGCCGTTGCTACAAAATTATTACTTTTGCTTATACTCTGAAACAACTCACGTCCTGTATTATCAAAATATTGAACTGAAGGAGGATTGTTTGAAACAATTTTTAGCGATCCAGTATGGTAAGACGAAGGTATACCATCTCCTATTATTTCTTTCTTACATCCATTACAAAATTTCACGTTTAAGATTCTCAAAACCATAACGGACTCTTCCGGTGTTGTTGTGTGTACTGACAAAGACCATATCGGATGTTTTAAATTGTCTCTCCCATATATTCTTTCAAGAAAAGTGGTTACATTTCCTACTGTAAAAAAGGAAAATTTGAATTTTTGTTTAGTCATTTGTTCAAAATAATCCATTCGAAAATTTGTATTACAGAGACATTTAATGCCATAATTTTCAAAACAAGTTGTAACGTTATCATATAACATTATTTTTTCTGTGAGGATTTGTATTTTGAAGACATATATTCTTCCACTAGCTGAGTAATTTTATGAGTGTTGGATACAACTCGTAATATCCGTTTATGTAATGGCTCATCTTTTTTAATATCAGGGAAAAAGAAAATTGGAATATTAATAAATAAAATGTTAATTTTACCACTCCCACTCCCATTTTCTAAGAACTGTGCAACATTATTTATATTAGGAGAGTAATCACAGACTGAATGGGAATCCAATTTCATAATAAATTTCCTTTTCAATTTTATGAGTAAGTATTGTACAAATAATTGTAAGTCTTCTACACTATTATTTTCAAAGGTAACATCATCATCATTCTTATCAACATTATTAATATTATGATGATGATAGTTGGTTAGAACAATTGTTCCTAAAGGTAAAGCAGGAGGATAAAAGTGTAATTTTTTGAAATAAGATAATGGGATTTCTATACTACCATCAGAGTTACATGCAAACATTATTTAGTTTTGTTTTTAATATTGAGTGAATTCATAAATCGATTAAAAAAATTTTCGGTATTTTCGTAATCAATCAAATCAGTCTTGGATACAAATTTTGCCTTTAAAATTACCTTTGCACATCCACGTTCAATATCTTCAAAATTTGAACATGGATATGTTCCTTTATGTATTTCAATATTATTTTTATCAATCTTACACTTCATCCAAATAGATAATTCTTGTTTTTCCTCATCAAAATGGGGATCCGGACACGCCGTACACGGAAAATGTTTATTGTCATGTAAGTTAGTATACATAGGACCGCAGTTACATAGACCATTAGAATAACCTGGAGCTGTAATTACACCAGATGGTAAATGTACCAGACAAGGATCGCGGAAACAGGCTGAACGTGAGATATCTGGATTAGAAATATATCCAGGGGAACATCGACATATATATTTTTCTTGTTCTTTTAATGGTATAAAAAAGTCTTGGGGGGTCATTTGAGTAAGGTCCACTACTTCATCCTGCCCATTGGTAATTTTAACCAAAGTTCCTCCTGGTTCACATGCAGTTAATCTATTTGTAGTTGCGTTATAAAGACCTGGTAGGTAGGATTTACACTTCCATCGATCTTCTTCAAATGAATACTGTAGAAAACCCCATACTGGGTCACAGAATTTTTCTTCGGGTTGTTTCCAAAGACAGTATGTGCATCCTGGTTTGAGGATTCCACCTCCATAATAATATTTTATATTGCTAGTAGAAGATGATATAGGTATTGCGACCTTTTCTAAATAACGTCCACATTTACGGCCCCCAAGTTTTTGACAAATTTGATTGTCATGTGACTGAGAACTATCTACTTTTAAAATCATTCCCTTACATTTATTGATTTTAATGTCATTATTGTTATCATATTCATTATAATTTAGCCAACCTTGTAGATCAATAAATTCGTGTCTTTCTTCAAATGCAATTTCTTCAGCTTCAATTCCCTCTTTAATACTTTGACGTAAAAAACTATGAATGTAAAAACGATCAGTAATATAAAGAAAATTAAAAAATATAAAAAAAAGTACGAAAATTATAACAGGAATTTGAAGAAAATACTGGTATGTCGAAGAAATCATTTTTGGTTTTTATTTAAGAGAAAATTTAGGAGTTTCTCAGTTGAAACACTTTTATTACAATTTGTGGAATAACAGTGAAAACGATGACGATGAATATAAAGTCTACCTGAAGGTGTACGAGATTTACCACGAACTTCATGAAAAGGACAAAAAATATTACATTGCCATTTTTGGTTCATTGCTAAGAGTTCATTATATGGCTCCTTACATAATAATTCAGCACATTTTTGTGTAATTATCTCTGAGTTTTTTTTTAAAAATTGTTTAATTTTTGGTTGATGCAGCGATCGTTTTAAAACCAACCTAGGACGACTAATTACATTTCCTCCTCCTCCTCCTAAATTATTATTATTATTATTATTATTATTATTATTATTATTATTATTATTATTATTAATAATTATTTCAAAAATATTATTTCTAGTGGATAAGTGTCCCTGTTTAATTTCATTGATACTAGTAAATTCTATTGAAGTCTCAATACATCGATATATGAATGAAACACTCGCCATATTGGTACATGATCCTTATCACTAAACAATAGAGAGAGAGAGAAAAGCTTACAAGATAATATAAAGGATATTGTAGAATCAGAGAACCTATATATGTCAGAAGTAAAATATTTATCGTGCAAATATGATCGGCGCACGACACTGAATTCTGTCAGGCCAACTACAACAGTATTTTCTTCAAATTCTTGTTACCAATTTTCATATTTTTTTTAATATTCTATAATTTTCTTTATATTGCTGATCCTTTGTACATACATAAGTCTTTTAAGAGGGACTGGAAGCTGAATCCTCCTATTATTATTTATTATTGAAACTTGACATAATGGCTGACGAGCCTTATTACCAAAAGAGAGTAAGACAAAAGTTTACAGATATTATAAAGTATATTGAAGAATCAGAGAACTTAATTATAGCTGTACCATCAGAAGTAAAACAATTTGAAGAGCTGTTAAATTCTTGGGTATTATATTTACCTAATCTCCAAAATGTTGTGGTAAAGAGAGGAAATTGTAATAAGTGTTGGTACCAAAGTGAGAATAAAAAAACACTCACTATTTTTAGGTCACCTTTCGAAATAATTATTAAGCAAAATGATATAAAAGTTAGCTCTTCGTTTCTTATGAAAGATGTAATATTATTATTAGTAGAAGCTATTCAAAAAGAAAAGAGAAATATTCATGTATATTGGGATTAATTAATAACAAATATAATAAATTTATATACAGTTTTTATAAACATTAAATTTAATTTAAATTTCAAATAACATTAAGTATTATATCAAATTTGGGAATATAAAAACCATTAACTAATTTCAAATATATTTCATTGGAAAATATTTCACATTCATTATTATAGAATAAATTTAGAATATTGTTATATGTTACATTTGAATTTTTATGTTTATTTATAATATCCCAAACTTTTAAAATATGAAATTCCGTCTTATCAATATATAACGGATCTATTTGTAGATAAAAATCAATTTCTTCAGTATTTTCGAGGAATTCACTCATTTTTTTAATATTTATTAAAAAAGACATGATTATTCAGTACTATTCCAAGAAGTATAACTTCAACTAAATTAATGTGAAACATCAACTTAAACTAAAATTTCAAATGATGATATTAACATTTAGTGATTATTTAAGACACCAGCTAGCTCTAGTAGCCAATGTGATGAACCAATTGGCTTATAATGTCAGGTGTGAATAATTTCCTATAAAATTTTGTAAAAATACACTTATATATGTCGATTGAAAAATTTGCTTTAAGGTTGTTAGAGAGGTTCAAAACCTCTTTATCCTCATAAGATGGGATAATCTTAAATATTTTGGCTAAGTTAACATTAGGAATAATATATAAAATTCTTTTGAAAATTTCAAAAATATCATGTGATGATCCCAAATATATCCTTACATTAGCAAAAGTAATAGTACTTTGTTTGGCTTGAAACTCAAAGTGCATATCTTTCGTTTCAAAAGGGTCAAAGGTCAAAAAAAAATTACATTTATTTTGACATGGCTTACTCCTTAAAATCCTTTCTTCAGGAGTCCTGAGAACGGTTGGTAGAGTGATACACAGCCTATCAGGTGGTTCCAGTTCCTTAATTGCTTCGCCATATCTCTGGGCATCTTCTTTTCTTATTTTTTTGGTGTGTAGAAAGATAGGTCGACATAAATGACGACGACGAGGGCGGCGTTGAGGAACTTTTGTCATCTACAAACGAAATGAAACAAATAAATAACTAAGTTGTGTGTTTGTTAGTCATTATTTGTTTGGTAATTGAAGGGGCTGGGCCAGGTTAAGTCTTAGAGAATAAGGAGGAGAAGGAGAAGGAGGAGGAGGAGGAGGATGAGGAGGATGGGAAGAAGGAGGAAAAGGACGAGAAGGAGGGGGAGAAGGAGGGGGAGAAGGAGGAGGAGAAGGAGGAGGAGAAGGAGGAGGAGGAAGAGGAGGAGGAAGAGGAGGAGGAGGAGGAGAAGGAGAAGAAGGAGGAGAAGGAGGAGGAGAAGGAGGAGGAGAAGGAGGAGGAGAAGGAGGTGGGGTTTTGGAACTTTTAAAAGTCATAGAAATTGTACTGGAAAATTTATCTAGATAACTAATTGGAGGAGGAGAAGGAGAATGAGAATGAGATGGTGGGTGTGTTGTGGCAAGGAAGGAAGATTGATCTAAAGAAATTAGAGGAGGCGAGTAAGTAGGAGTCCAATTAAAATCTTCATCCGTCATTTTTTTTTCCATATTTTCGGAAAAGGACATGCTTCTTTTCCTGGTATCCTGAATTTCAGAATCTGGATCTATAAAAAAAAATAAAAAATAAATAAATAACCAGCTATGGCTAGGAAAATCTTTGGCTCTGATTTTTCATTTTATAGCCACCACATCTGTCCTGAGTTTCGGACAAGGAACTCGGCAGTTATACACTTGAATTGATCCTATGAAGTATGTATGATCATCACCATTCTGTATCACAAAGACTACAAGCTAATAATATCTTATCTCTGTGAATGGCTTCCAGGGTCACGGCACCTTAAAAACAGAAAAGATTTGCAACTCACCTTTTACTTTACTGGAGAAATCTCTTGCTAAACCCTTAGAGAGGTGATTTATAGTAGGGACCCCATGGTCCATACTGTTGGGTGTAGCAGGGACACACTGATGTGTGTGGAACCTCGAGTCCTTTAATATTTATACCCTGACAGGATGGGACTCTCCCGGATGGAGGCAGGGGGGTGGGGGAATTCCGTTGAGACCACTAGAATTCACAACACCACCCTGACACATCGAAATAATACTCTTACCTTTTAAAAAAATGAATACAATTTCACGAAAGATATTTCTTCTTGTTTTGTTATCAGTACGAGTAATAGTTAGTCACAATCCCCATTTATATACTGAATGTGCAGTCAACGAAAATGGAAAAAGATTGACAATATTTGAAGATTCAATTAAATTTTGGTTTGTAAGAAATAACCTCAATTTTATAATATCTATTTATTACGATAGAAATTTAAATGAATTATTAGGATATAATAATACAGAACAACATAAATGGTTAAATGCAGAGTTAAAATTTGGGAATGTTTCACAACTATTTATATTAAATAAATTTCAATTACCAATGAAAAGACGACTGAATCAAAACACAACAAGTAAATTAATAGGAAGATTTGTAATATTTAGCCATATCAATATTCTTCTAGGTTGCCCTCAAGGCTGGCCATACAGAAAATTATCATCATCAATGAAATATGATTTACAAATTGCTGCCTCAGGTAACGAAGAGGAATATCTTATTCTGACGCCCTTAGCAGATACCTATGTTACGTTTTTAATAGATGGTCAAAGAAAGACACTATGTTTGGATCACAGTCATTCACAAATAAAGGTTGTGAATAATGTTAATAAATTATCAGAAAAGTGTGATACCTTAAATAGAATGTCGTCTGTTGTTATCAAATTTGTGTACGATGAGAATAATATTAAAATATTGGATGAACAAGATAGCATTCTTGACAATATAACAACATATAATAATAAGACTCGTCCTATACTTAAAGTTCTTCGAGAAGATTTAAATGGGACACTCTATATAGCACAGTGTATTGGTAATTGTAAAAAAAGTATTGATTCGCATGCTATTACCTATATGCATCAATATTTGTTTGTTTTGTGTATAATAATAATTATAATTTCAGTAAGTTTATTAATTATTCAATTATATTATATTATATGTGTTAAAAGTAAAAAAAAAAAAGGCAGGAAGAAATAGGAGAGTATATTTCATACGAACTTCCCGAACCACTTTAAACTAAAATTTATGTTAATAAACATCAACATCCCATCAAAAACTTAAACTATTTCTTTATCAATGTCTAATGTATCCAAAAATGCCCCAAACCCAAAACCCAAAACAACCATTGGAACTTAAAACACAATTCTTGAGATAATCCAACATGATTTGATTGATGTGTATAGTTAATCTGGTATACTAATAACGGTGTTTCCTCTTTGAAAAGAAACGATCTAGTACTACTTACTATCGGATATATATAGCAAATATCTTCATTTTTACTAAAAGTTCGGCTTGAAATGAAAGAATTCAACAATGTTAAGTTAATAGGAAGTGCACACTGGTTGTTTTCTACTTTACGTATTTCTACTCTACTTATTCCTTTAAAGAGTAGAATTTCTTTAGTATGTTGAATACCACGATTCAAATGACAAATTATTCTTCCCTCTAATGTTTCCAAAGGGTTATTTAATTTAATCTTAACCGTGGTCATTTTACATTCATATATTTTACATCCTATATAGTATTTATTATGATCTGGAAAAGTTTCGTATAATAAGCGTCCCTCTGTTTCTTCATTTATATCTACATTTATAGTTAATTTTGGATATAAGAAATAAGAGTATGTATAACATGCACCACATGTTATTGAAAATGAAATATTATAAACAGTTGGGATCATTACTTTTTCTTTAAATAATTTTGTTTTTGATTGTTGATGTCTTGTTTGCCATGTAGGATGGAATGGGTCATTTATAAATGTCATATATGGAGTTTTAATAGATAATGGAGCCCATGGAATTATAGAATGAGCAAAACAAACAGTAGTACTTTTTCTTACGGTCAATATTAATAATAATACTAATAATTGATTCCAATCCATTACCTTAATTTATAGGATTAATGACTTTGATTTTCTTGGTCACACACTTCTTTATATAGTGGATTTTTTTTATATTTATTCATTATAAAAGGATATAGATATTTTTTATTAGGTAAGATTACAATTATGATTTCAATCCATACCCCTAAAATGAAACTTGCCAGCTACATAATTGGTCAAGCAAGAGGATCAGCTGCCATTTGTGGAGAATATGCCTCTGCTACATTAGGCGTGTTGAACAATTATAAAGATATTAAAATATATTGCCTCATTGGGAAGGACTGGCTTGTTGATAAACTTTCAAACTTCATTCCCATCGAATATTCAGGTTATACACTTGTAAAATATGAAAAAACAAAAAAAGGAGGGTTCATAGCAATCGCTGAATTAATACATCCGGAAGATGTACCAGTATTGATATACTTTATTGAGTCTCCGTCAATACGAGTATTGCTACCTAAAAACTACATTACATGGAAAGAACAAATTACATCAAAGTTCACAGTTGCAAATGGTACCCTCGACAATGGAGAACCTCCCAACTTTTCCGATATAGTTGGGAGATTTTATGAAGAAGTAATAAAAACTATGGAAACTGATGCCGAAAGATGTGGAATTTTTCCTTCATTTAAAACAGATCAAAAAGTTTGTAAATTGTATCCAGTAGATCTAAGGTTGACATTTATTCATCCCCGTTTTGAAATTAAAAGGAAACGAAAAATCTGTGAGTGGTTTAATGAAGATGAGTATAATATTCCATTTCTTTCAATATTCGAGAGGTTAAAAATACCTGACCTTTGTAATGCTTCTTCAACGACATTACATGAAAGGGAAGGTACTGCAAAGAGGACTATAAAATGTAAATTACAAGGCAAGAAAATTCCCATTGGTCTCTGTGTACCTTCGCTAATATTATATAAATTTGGTTATAAAAGGGCTGAAATATTGAAAGAGCCTATAACCTTAGGCGTAATGGCTTTAGGAACCAGTAATCAGAATATGGACGAAAAAACTTATGTCATGGGAGCCTTAAAGAAAAGATGGAGTTGTACTCGCAGGAGGAGTGGGCAAATAAATAGGTATCCACAGTATGTAAAGTGTTATGAGCCAGTTGGTCTCGTATATGAGTCTCAGATATTTGATAGATTCAGTCATAACCTAATTGATGGTTATATAATATCAAATAATGATGACCAATACTTATTCAGCCCATATGTCTGTCTTGGGTTACTGACTCGAAATATCAAAATCCTTCCTGTCATATATACTCATTTGCTATTCCCCAGAGGAAACGTTTTTGTAATTCAGAAGTCTGATGTAATCTGGTGTGTTCTCGGAAATTGCAAAGTGGCTCCTCCAAATACTATAGTTAATTGTATGAATGACCTCTAATTTTTTATAGGCTTTAGTGGACGTCGCACTTGGCCTACAACTTTCATGTTTGTTTAAGTTAATTTGTTTATATTTGAGTTAAAACGAATTAACTTAAATAAACTAACACAACAAGAAAATCACTCTGCCTTATTAGGCAAATGGGGTCTTTTTTGCATAGTGGCTAAGAAGTACGTTCTATGCCAGAGAACAAACGTCTCAGCCTACTGTGCAAGAAAGACCCCATTTACCTAATAAGGCTGATTTCATTAGATTATTTTTAGTCTCCTCACCTGTGTTCTATACTCTGTCAGAATCAATCAAAATAACAGTTTGTGAACTGGTAATAAATAATAAGCCCAAATACAAAATATAATTCTTTACTGATGAGTATTTAAACCAAACCAACCATATATATATTGAAAAACGAGCGAAACGGCATTTTACTTTTTGGTGCTATGAGTTTTTACATAAATTTTCATTATGCCGGCATTTTTGGGTACATTTCTGATTATTTCTTTTGCAAATACATCTATGATTTAAACAAGATAAAAGTTTACAGTGGCATACTAATTGTTTCAAGTGCCTATTATCACTGAGAAAGTAATTTGATTGTCTACGAACAATCTCACGAAGCCCAAGTTGTTGATTCTTATTAATTTCGCTTGGCATTATTCTTTCGATTGTTTTATCAAAATCGTTTCTTGATAGATATTGATTAATTGTTCCAAATTTTGTAGCTACACGATATAAATCTCTTTCATTGTCTATTTCGATGATAATTCCACTGATTGTTCGCATTCCTGTTTTGTTTTCCCTATCTTCTTTAGGTATTATCACATTAACACTATCATATAGGCTAACAGGTGTTACATTTGCCGATGACAATTGTAACATTTTTGAGGCATTAGTTATCTGACGCTCATAAACTTTGCTTCTAATAGTTCCTAAATTTTCAATATGTAAATTATATGAATCGTTATTTACTTCAGAATTATTATTATCATTAGGTTTACCATCTTCTAAATTACATAATCTTCTATTTATTATTACTTTAGGCGACAGCACAATACCAGGTGATGATGGTGTTGGTGGTGATAATATAGGGGGTAATGAAGGTGGCGGTATTTGTGGCAGGGATAATATGGAAGTAGAGGCAGTTGTAGCACCAGCAGCAACAGTAACAGTAACCTCCTCAACCTCATCAAAAATTATTTCTTCCATGTCTGGCAACGGTGAAGAAATCTGACGCAGCAGCGGACTTGATGATGACAGGGAATACTGCAATTATATAAAAAAAAAAATTTAGTATACAGAAATTAATTGAGGACTTTTGTTTTCCAAGGTTGAACTGAAAACAAAACCAATAAATATTAAGGAATTTTACCTTTGCTTCTTTGCCTCTTTTTTCTTCATCCTCTTTGTCTTCTTCTTCTTCTTCCTCTTTGTCTTCTTCTTCTTCTTCTTCTTCTTCATTGTCATCATAGTGACAGTTATTGAACAATTGGCTATATATTGAGGGCGAAAGACGAATCTTCATAATTATTGGCGGTTCTATACCAAAAACTGCCTTGTAAGGCGATATGCCAATTCCACGTGAATATGCTGTGTTTTTGGTGAATTGCACAAAGGGAAGTCCAGCTGACCAATCTCGCGTTTGATTCTCACACATCCAACTGCCAAGCATTTTGATTACATCCCCATTCGCACGTTCAATGCTCCCTTGGCTCTGTGGATGACGAGGTTTGCTATTAATGAGGAGCATGTTGGGCCACATTTCGTTTTTTAGCTCTTGAATCACCTCTGCCACAAATTCACGGCCGTTATCGCTCTGCAGAATTCGTGGGGCTCCCAAGAGAGCAAATATATCGAGTAAGTGGCGTGCCACTTCAATCGCCCGTTTACTGCGAAGAGCTCGTAAAACCGAAAACTTTGTTAAATGATCTTGATAATGTAAAATATATTTATACACACATCCTCCTTCTTTTTGCATATTTATTAAATCCATTTGTCCTCGCTCCGCAAAACTGGTCGATACAATGGGCCGTATTACCCCCTTTTTTCGTCGAGGAAGTCGTTTCAAATTACATATGTGGCAGAGTGAAATAAAGAGTTTCACCGATTGTTGAGTGACGTTAGCGATAGTTTTACTTGCTTCAAAATAAGTTCTTTTTTCTCCTCCGTGACAAACTGCTCTGTGTGCATCATAAATCGTATCATACAATTGCCCTTGATGTATGAAACGACGACACATCCGGCCAGGATCAGCTGTTGTTGCTCCTGTTGTTGTTGTTGTTGTTACAGCCGTAGTAGAATGACGATTGTCAC
This sequence comes from Procambarus clarkii, assembly GCF_040958095.1. NCBI lineage: Eukaryota > Metazoa > Arthropoda > Malacostraca > Decapoda > Cambaridae > Procambarus > Procambarus clarkii. The sequence continues at coordinate 33,530,444 of NC_091203.1, read as the reverse complement.
TGGTCAGTTTACGCTTGGTCCCCCGCTTCATTCTTCGTTCAGTTTCGTCGATGGTTACTAAGACATCATCCCCAAATAGATTTTTGACATCATATCGAGACAATAGATCATATTCATGAGAGGTCTTTGTAGTCAGTTTCAATTTAGCATTTTTGACTTCCTCGATGTATTGGGCTAATTTATCTCGAGTGAAAATTTTCCGGCTTCCATGCCCACCTTTTTCCAACATTTGGTTAATTTTTAATTCAAATTCCTTTTTTTGTATCACCTCTTCTTCTCTCTCACACCCTTCATTAACTTTTTGTCCCAAAGGTAAAGACGTGGATGATGAAGGTAATGGTTCTTCATCAACACTAGTATCGTTATTATCACTTCTTTCTTGTTGTTTCTGTCCACATGTTAATGGAGAGGAAATTGTAGGTGTGTCCTCCATGCTGGAGCAAAATCGACTGACTCTGATATTAACCCTCACACGCTGAATATTTTATATTGACCAATCACTGGCAGGCTTTCTTGGTTAAGCTGGCAGTTTATAGTTTGTGCTTATTTGACTAAATTATTCCTGTAAGACAACACAAACATTGTTGTTACATTCTAGGTCAATTATTTCAAGTTTCCGTTAAAATGTCAGTGTCATCAATATCTAGCAAAATTATTATAATACTTTGCCTAATGGGCAGAGTGCACTTATTGTATGTGAAAAAAAAAAAAAAGGAACTAGACTAAAATTTAATTTATTGACTATCATCAATTCAATGTGTGTGTTGCGGGTTACAAACAAAAAATCAGTGTAGCATCATACCCTCCCTGAGAGTGAAATATCATCAGTTCAATGTGTGTTGCTAGTTACGAACAAAAAAAAATTCAGTGTAGCATCATACCCTCCCTGAAAGGGTGGAGGGAGGTGTTAAACAATGATAGGGTTAATTACCAATGTTTGAATGTGGTTTGGGGAAGTTGGTTGACGGTTAGCCAATTTCCTTAACTCTCAAAACTTAGCTGATGTTCTTCTTTATGTTAACGACCACTTGTATATCTTCCTTAAGTATGTTAACTATAGCCTGAAGTGCATCCTGCTGCCATTTTAGGTATTGTAATATATCCTGCACTTTGTCAACAACCAGTCCATACCGTTGGGCTCGCGGAAAACTACCAGGCTTTATAGACTGAGCCATTAGTTCATTCAAACATCCCTTGAGGTCCTGCAGCTGCATATACAAGTTTTCTAATCGCAGTCGAATCTGATCCTCTATTTCTTCTAGTGGTAGATTTTTTTTCCTTTCAACCTCTTGTGCTGACACCAATTTTAGAACTCGGCGCATTATATTTGTCTGTTTCAACTTAAAATTCTGAATGGTAACTTTAATTGTCGTCTGCATACAACTTAATTGTCTTATATCATCCATAATATTCTTCATACTATTATGAATTTTATTACCATATTCTTCTTGATACTTGACCTGTTTCTGTAATTCCTGAAATCCCACTTTTACAACAGGTATCAATTTCTTTGGGTCAGGATTTTTTTGCTTGCCCAGTTCCCACAATGCTGGATCAATTCCTATAAACAATAAATAATTTATTTTAATTTTTAATTCCACAAATGTAGGAAAAAAATACCCTGTAATATCTTCACTTTTGTCATTATGTCACGATAAGTAGATGGATTGGTCATATCAAAATCATTTACCTCTTTGCGGTGTATCAAGATATTTCTTCATTTGTTGTTCAGTTAAAGTCAACATTGGAATAATCTGTTCAATAAACAAATTCTGAAACAGAAAAAGTAGGCATTTTTGTCTCTGTCTGTCTATCAAAAAACGTTCCATTAATAATGTCCCTTTTAAGCTAATTTGATTATTTAAGCCAACCTGATATCAATTCCCATTAAATATATTGGTGCAAGCTATAATAAGGCTTACTTTAGGCTTACCTTAAAAATTGAATTGTATGATGCTCTTAACATATGACTAAAGGTGTCAGTGGTAGATGCACGTTGAATCTCTCCTAGAAGGTATATTATAATATAGAGCAGTTTGCATAATACCATACTTGAAATCATTTTTTATGATAATTATTATTAGGGAAAACATTATAAAATCTTTAAATTCTTTTACCATTAGGAAAAACTTGCTGAATGTAAAATCTGAAGTTCGTTTTGTTTGGTACTTCAGCAGCAAAAATTTCATTAACAACAACTTCATTACCTCCGAATAATAGACTCAATGCTGAAATAACTTCCTGTTTGTAGGCCCTGGAAGAATAAAAAAAAAAAATAAAAAAAAACATTTTTTAATGTTCCCGGATCCTAGTCATATTTAACACTGAAAAATTATTAGGAATATTATACAAGTATATGAATATTAATTACTTACTCCACTTCTGAAAGGCCCCTTACAATTATAATTTGCACAATACCATCTTCATTACGATAATTGGGAATTTTTGTATAGCAAACTACTTTGAAACGACAATATGGATTTTCAGATGTGAACTCTACAGGTGACATATTGGACGAATAATAACCTGGAATAAAATTCATAAAATTATACTATTTTAATTATATACATTTTACAATATTATAAACAACTAGTCAAATCTACTAAGTTTTCCATAATGGTTTACTCACTACCACATTGAAAAAAAATAAAATCCACATATTTACCTTTACCAAACCCCCAAAAAGCTTGAAGTTGATTCCACTTTCGCAAGACCTCATCATTTTCATTATTGAAGTAGGAATGATCACAGATTGCAATATGTAATGCCATTGATGATGAGCCCGGTTGTTGGTGAAGCATCTGAAACTGATGATTGCCCCTATTTGATTCGATCAGTGAAATTAAAACAATGTTCATCGAATCCTCACACATTATGGTGAAACCATTTAACACACCATCTCACCAAATGACCTACAACAGATCACAATTGCCTTATGTTTGTAAATATATATTAATTTAACTAGTCAGTGGTATGAAGAAAACATTCAATAAAACATATCACTAACTAGTACAAATCAATAAATATCCAGCGACAGGCCTCCGTTGCAGAAATAGGAAAGCATCTTTTCTTCACAGAAGTTCGTTTGTCAAATATTATGGAAAAAACAAAACAAAAAAAAAACACTTCAATCAATATCATAATGCGCTTCTGTTAATAGGTCGAATTAAAAATTTTAACAATATATATCCAGCAGACAACATTGAGTTAACAACCACACTTCTTTTTGGCAAGACGAAACTTTATAGTTGATCTGGTGGTTTTCAGTCTATGACAAGCAGGCAACCCACAATCATCATTAACACATGAAGACACATGTGTATGCAAGAGGGTTGAATATAAGATTAACACCGAACAATGTGGATGTCTAGAAACTACTACATGATGACGAACCCGGCGAAACATTAGACAAATCGGGGTACAAGTTTTTTTTTGACATGATGCACTGTGGGCAAATTCATACAGCAACACATTGGTTCCATCGTGGTTAGCAAACCATTCTAATATTTGTAATAAACTTTGAGTATTAATTTCACAATAACGTTGTTTTTTTGATATAGTCTCAGGCGTTATATTAACCAACTTTCTCAAAGCCACATTTTCATCATTGGAATGGATATGGTTTTCTATTTTAACAATAATAGACTTGCTAGTTGAAGTAGTATCTTTTTTCTCTTTTATCTTCTTCTCTTCGGCTCCCTCACTGATATCGCTAATATCATCCTAGAAAGATTAGATTTCATCACAAATGCACCTGAGACATTATTTATTTATTTATTATAATATAGTGTCCAAAGCTTCATCATGCTTATCATAAAATAACTTTTAGGTACTTACACCACAAGATTCCTTGGATAGCTCCATTACACAGTAGCCCGTATTACTACTGAACAGGATTCTGGCATACTGGTTGACTGGACTGGATACGGAGGCTCTTATATATTGTATCACCGGCATATTGCATGGAACTTAATGTAATGATTCATTTCTCTCTTTGAATTATATTCATTGGTGAATATAAAATAGAAAAGTTGATTCAATGGCGATAACCAAACTTGGTGTTTACATCGGGACGATAGTAGTACTGCTTGGTAATCATGTGATATGTTGATATTTTATAAAGAAGATTATGGTTTTGTTATTATGTCCATAATTACATACCTCATATTTTGTAGTCTTGTAATTAGTGGAAAGAGAGAATGTAAGGTATTTAATTCATTATTCATCAAGTCAAAATATAAATATGATAAGTAAAATAGTAAAAGATAATAGATATATATTTTTATTTTTATATTAAATTATTTATATTCTATATAAAAAAAAACATGTTCTATTCCATCCATCAACTAATTAACTAAAAGTCTGAATCTAATGTAAAAACACTGTATTGATCTGAATTCATTACACCATATTTTTGATATTCACTTACTTTTTTTTCAAAAAAATTAGTTTTCCCTTCTAATGAGATATTTTCCATAAAGTCAAATGGATTTTCTACATTATAAAGTTTCTTAAAACCGAGTTCAAAGAGAAGTCGGTCAGCCACAAATTCTATATACTTCCCCATTAGATCACAGTTCATACCAATAAGTTTGATTGGCAAGGCATCTGTTAAAAATTCTTGTTCAATCTTCACAGCATTATCAATGATAGAATATACATATTTCTGATCAGGCTTATTAATCAAGTACTTAAATATCAAGCAAGCAAAATCTGTGTGTAACCCTTCATCTCTAGAAATCAATTCATTACTGAAGGTTAGACCTGGCATTAAACCACGTTTTTTTAACCAAAATATTGCAGCAAATGAACCACTAAAGAAAATACCCTCTACTGCAGCAAAGGCAACAATGCGTTCGGCATATGTTGCCGTTCTATTGGTAATCCACCTTAGAGCCCAATCAGCTTTTTTCTTAACAGCTGGCAGCGTTTCAATAGCATTAAATAATCTGTTCTGCTCCTGTAAATCTTTTATGTATGTATTAATAAGTAAACTGTACATTTCATTGTGAATATTTTCCATGGCAATCTGAAAACCATAAAAACACCTCACTTCTGGTATTTGTACCTCTTGGCAGAAACGTTCAACAAGATTTTCATTGACGATACCATCTGATGCGGCAAAAAATGCTAGAACATGTGAAATGAAGTGACGTTCCTCGTCATTAAGTTTCTGTTCCCAATCTACAATATCCTTTGACAAGTCTACTTCTTCAACTGTCCAAAATGATGCTAGCGCCTTCTTATACATTTTAAAGATATCATGATTTTTAATTGGGAACAATGTAAAACGTCCTGGATTTTTAATCAAAAAGGGTTCAATCATCTGAAAAAAATATATAAATAAATAAATAAAATATTTATTTTAACATTATGTTCACTATCATAGCATAATAAACGAATGAAATTATTGAATTTTGAGTAAAAAAGAGATTAATTTACTACGTACATGTTCTTCCATCCTATATTTTATGTAAACTAAAATAGGTATATATACATACATACATATACATACACACACATATATATTCTTTTCTTTGACACGCTTCCCAATGAGCAGTATCCATTATAACACCAGGCAGTAATACTTCCTATGTTTTGAAGGCATGCCAATTGAACCTGATTGTGACTCACTGCTGCGTTTGTTGCTATTTACTTCAGTAACAGTATATTCACTATCTGGGAGAACTTCAGAAGGGTATATAGGGGGTATTTCATTGTTCCAAGTATCAAGTAGATTTGCTCTCAATTTTTCTGAATTGATACTCCCTATATCTTCTGTTAAAATATTTAAAGATTTTAAATGAGGTTTAATACTAATGTCTGCAAATTCATATGAAAGGTACTTATTTACCAATACATAATTTCGTTCCCAGTCATTCATACTTAAAATAATCTTAACATCTTCAAAATGTTTTAAATTAAAGTTTTCCACTTTATTTATTGAGGGCCAAGTAATTGAAGCACATTTTATAATAATTATTTCACTGTTTTGAAGATCAATTAATACGTCGGCAAATGTTTTTCTTACATTTATCGATGAAACATTATCTAATATAAGTAAAAATGAATTTTCCACTAAATGATACAAGTTGATTGTTGGATTAAAGTTTTGTAAAAATTCCACTTTTATTTTTAAATTATTTCTCCATATGACAATTTTATCCCACACTTGAATGATATTTTTGGGGGCTGTTAGTATTATAACAGAATATTTTCTGGGGTAGATTTCATATTGCTTTTTCATGGTTTACAAAAAAAAAAAGCAACTGCGCCACCCTTGCTGACAGTTGGGATCTTGAAGAACAAATAGAACCAATATCACCATCACTTTATAATTATCTGAAAATGATAAAAAAAATAGTTCTTTGTATATTATAAGCTCAGAAATATATAAAGATGTGTTGATACAAAAGTAGAATGAATAATTTGTTCCACAAGAACAAATCTACATACCTTATTTTTTATATAATTATCTTTTTAGTTTTAATATTTAAACAGGTTACTATATCATGCTTTATAGTATTATAAATCCTACATTTTAACCATGATCCTAAATTTAACCACAGCAAATGGATCACTCATTATATTAATATTTTTTGCCCACATTTTACATATTATAATATTTTCACCTGGGCTAAGTTTCAATTGAATAGGAAGAAGTGGGGCATAATATCCATCTACATGTTCCTTGGTTGGAAAATAATAAACAGGAAAACCTTGCGGAATATATTTGTTTGGACTATTAACCCAAATATGTGAACAAGATACCCATACACATTTTGGTAACTTATTACCATTAGCAATTGAGCTTTTCTTCATATTTTCACGCAGGCTTGCAATCTCATGATCTGCAGAGGATGGAAGATCTTCAATATTCTCATATACAATAGGTGAAAAATTTGGAAGATTACGAATAGATAATAAAATTATCGGTGTTAAGGTATTAAAATACCAATTCTCTTTTCTAAATTGATCAAATATGGATGTATCAAATTTACAGAATACATTATTATTTTCATCATTAGGAATCGTTGTATCATCATTACAATTAACTGTATTTACATGAGAAATCATATCGTAACCACGATTTTGGTCCATATAATACTTACTTTCAAAGACAACATACAGACCAGCAGGTTTAGTATTAGTTTTTGTAATGAAATTCATTGACAGTTGAGGATGCTGAGTTGAAATTGTTGACCTATTTCTTGAATAATATAAATATATAATTGAAAAGATCACAATTAAAACTATTATAAATATTATAATATATAAGGAATTTGATAGTGACATTATTATTTTATTTTATATAAAAAAATGTCTCTCACATCTAAACTAATAATGTATACTACTGATTATATTATATATATAACGAAACAACATTCTTGTTGACTTAGTTGTGTTATTTTGGATACGATGGTCATCTAGTCAATATGTGGGGTTACCTGCAGGGGTCACGACTATCCTCAGTTCTAATCTACACATGAATAATCTTCCATTTAGACCACCACACAGCTGAGTGGATACGAACATTGGATAGTGTCTTTCACCCTGATACCCCTGTTTCATAGCAGTGCTGTCAGGGGCTGTTTCCTGGGGGTAGAAATAGGCCTGGTCTAAAACTGGTCTGTGGGGACCTAGTAGCAAGAATGCACTTCTCAGCCTACTATGCAAGGCCCGATTTGCCTAATAAGCCAAGTTTTCCTGAATTAATATATTTTCTCTAATTTTTTTCTTATGAAATGATAAAGCTACCCATTTCATTATGTATGAGGACAAGTTTTTTTTATTGGAGTTAAAATTAACGTAAATATATGACCGAACCTAACCAACCCTACCTAACCTAACCTAACCTATCTTTATAGGTTAGATTAGGTTTGGTAGCCGAAAAAGTTAGGTTAGGTTAGGTTAGGTAGTCGAAAAATAATTAAATCATGAAAATTTGGCTTATTAGGCAAATCGGGCCTTGCATAGTAGGCTGATAAGTGCGTTCTGGCTACTAGGTACGACATATATTATATATATATATATATATATATATATATATATATATATATATATATATATGTCGTACCTAGTAGCCAGAACGCACTTTTCAGCCTACTATGCAAGGCCCGATTTGCCTAATAAGCCAAGTTTTCATGAATTAATTGTTTTTCGACAACCTAACCTACCTAACCTAACCTAACCTAACTTTTTCGGCTACCTAACCTAACCTAACCTATAAAGATAGGTTAGGTTAGGTTAGGTAGGGTTGGTTAGGTTCGGTCATATATCTACGTTAATTTTAACTCAAATAAAAAGAAATTGACCTCATGCATAATGAAATGGGTAACTTTATCATTTCATAAGAAAAAAATTGGAGAAAATATATTAATTCAGGAAAACTTGGCTTATTAGGCAAATCGGGCCATGCATAGTAGGCTGAAAAGTGCGTTCTGGCTACTAGGTACGACATATATATATATATATATTAAATTATTGTTGACTCGAGCTCCTTTTTTATCTGTGATATAAATGCTAAAATTATATTGATCTCATTTTCAATTACATCAGTTAGAATATTATCTCTGTGTGATGTTAATGTTTCACTAAAGGCTTCCTCAAGAACTGTTGGAGTATAATTCAACAAATGAAGGCAACCATAATTATGAACATGTTGAGCCACATTACATTTGATTTCATCTGTATGGAATGAACTGTAAATAATCTGTGCATGACATAAACCATATGGATTCTGGCAATTCAGTTGTTGATTAACATTATTAGATAATGGTGATGGTGGAGATGATGTTAGTTCAAGTTGAGATGGTGGTTGGGAAGAAGAAGGTAGTCTAGGATTATGAATAGGTTTTCGTGATGTAACTTTATATGGATTTTGGGAGTGAGTGGGTTTTAAGGTAATATTTCCTTGTAAGGTCAAATAATTGCGTACCAATGTATGTTGTTTATGTATAACTCCTCCACCATTAGCAATCCATATAATAGTTACAAATAGAGAGTGTAACATATCGAGAAGTAGACGACAATTACTTTGAGCTAAATAATTATGATATATTTTGAAGTCTTTGCTACCTATTATTAAATTTTCTTTGCATTTAACTTTGATTCTATTTAGAGTATTACTTTCAATATTTTCAATATTTTCAGTACGTTGTATTAAAGATTGGGGATGAGAAAACACAATATCTTTAATTTTTTTGGTTTCTGCATGAGGTGAAAATAAATAATGAAGGAGACTAAATGACATAATATAAAATTTCCCTGTTTCAGAAACCAGCAAACGATATGGATGTATTAGATAGGGAAAATATTTAATTATATTAAATACTTGGTGAATTTTATTGATCAAATCGCTCAATTGGGTTAAATATATTAAACGCTTAGAAATAGAAAATAAATCACACAAGCCCAAAATGGGACGAATTCCCAATAAATCATTATTATGATCTTTACTATCAATTGCACAATCATTAGTTCCTAGCTTCCACATATTATCAAACATTTCTACCGATCGACCATCTATAAGTCTAAATCTGTGAGAGGGATTTGCAACAAGGGAATTTAGATCATGTTCATTTAAGAGATAAAGTGGCGTAATATTATTCTTGAAACCACCTAAGAGTAAATCAGCTGTAATTTGGCCATTGGTTTCGTGAGAAAAAATATGATGAGGGCTAATGTATATTATCTGAATTTCTTTAGGTATAATTTTCTTTGAAAGATAAAGTGAATCTAATGACTGGCCCAGTAAACCTAGTGGCTTCATTTCACATAATACAGGATGTATATGGAGTATATTATCTTTTCCATAATATTGGAATGAAGAAAAATTTGAAAGTTTTAAACATAAATTTTGATTCATAATTAGAGTTAGGCCTAGTAAAAACTTGTCATTGATCTTATTATTATCAATTAGAAGATTTTTATTCATTTTTTTTTTATAACCTATACCAATTTCTTTCTATGATTAAATAGTTGTTTTCTTTGTTTATTTGTGTATTTGCGATTTACCATAATTTTTCTGAAATAAATTCTAAATAGCCCACTGGTGTGAAGCTGGTACAACACACTAGTGTGTCTGGTTACTGGTACAACACACTAGTGTCTCTGGTGACTGGATCACTTATCAGTGATCTGTCTGGCTCCCCTGGTATAAATATACAAAAACAGAGCTGTGGTAAACACCTACAGTAACAGACCATGGTAAATTTATAGAAGAAAATTGAAAATATATTTTCAAAAATTATGGTAAATAAATAAATATATAGTTGTATTAGAATTTTTTCATTATATATGAAGTTATTCTTATTATAACAAAACAGGGTTCACATGAAAACCACATAGATATAGCAGACTGGATGATTCTATTTATTAAAAAATATTTTACAGATTGTCTGTCATATAAACCATAAAGGTATTTTTATGGTTAGGTATTTAGTAGTGTCAATATCGCAGCCTTACCTAAATATCTATATGACCAAACCTAAAATCAACCCTACCTAAATATGAACTGATTTAAAAAAAAAAAAAATATATATATATAGTTCAATTTAAAATGAACATATCATAGAATTTTTTAGCCTTTGAATATTCAAGAAAGGTACACCTAACACTTGTAAATGTAATTTTTCCTGTATTTATGAAACCATTGACCAGTCCTTGTTCAGTAGTCACTGTCCCGATAATCACTTCCGAACATGAGTATTGAATATCAATCTGACTTCCTGTTCGTTGGTTATCATTGACTATAACAGGATGTCCAAACATGTAATCACCACATTCATTATGGGTTAAAACATTAAATTTCCTAAGGGTATCATGTGAATATGCTGGATCTCTTAACAATGATAAACATAAATTTATATAAGTGTCTCGCTTTAGTGGAATAGTTGATCTCATATTCCAGCAATCTTCCAACTTGGAGATGATATAAATTTTCCTTTTACCATGAATACCATGGACACTGATAAGCATGTCCACCACTTTCTTCACTCGCTCATTAATTAAAAGTTCAAAAAATTTATCATCAAAAGTGGGATTTTTCTTGATAATTTTAGGGGTTTTGTTGATTTTGGTGATTTTGGAGGACGATACCATGATGATTATTGCTAGAATATCCTCCTGAAAAAAACATGAAAATAACATGTTTAGAAAATAGATCTAAATGGGACCAAACCATACTATTCATGTCATATATACACCAATTCCATTCCATTTTAGTTTGACTGAAATAACTACTTGCCTTTTAGTGCCACTAGTTATCCTTGTGATGAGTCTAGGAACCTTAATGGTTATATCTTGGTACAGAACCCATATTTTATATCTTTGGAAAAAAAAAATATATATATAATATTATTCAAAAGTACATAATGTTATTACACAATCTTTATCTTGCGATTATATCAATTAAAATAGTATATTTATAAATCAAAAAGAATATCCTGACAGAATACGTCTACATCCCGGAGAAGTAAAGTCTATAGATTTCACTTATTCTGTTATTTATTCGTTGTTAATCAAAAAACCCATTTCAAATTTTAATTTCAAACACTTGACATGAAGGTAGACTTGGAGGTTTATGTGTACTAGCATGTTTTAAATTTATCTTTATATACATTATCTTCCATACATGATTATTTGGACTGCATACCATACCCGTTTCTTGTTCAAAAATTCCCACACATGAGTTTCGGATATGTATGGTGCCACAACAACTGATTTTGACCATACCAAAATTGGATTGATAAGCTTGTATTCCATTTTCTAAATTAGGACTGAACTGAATCTTATACTCTTGAAATGTTTGTTTTAAAAGTTGGAAAGTATTTCCTCCTCCAAAAGCATGTCTCTCACTATTTGACTGGCCAATTAAGTAAATATCAGTGTAACTGTTGTCATAAAAAATATCACCTCGAAAAGTATCTCCGGGTAGGTGGAAACACTCTGGCTGCAAACGATTAATCATTCTAAAATACCATTTACAAAATTTTTGTATAAACTCGTCACTTCTTATAACTTCCATTTTATGTTCTACCGGGGAAAGAACACCACATACAAATTTGTTTTTTTCATTATTAGTTCGAATAGAAGTTTTAGGAACATCATCACATAAGACAGGTTGTTTTTTTTCATTATTTGTTTGAGTAAAAGTTTTAATTTCACTCTCTTCTGTCTGATGCTGTAATAGTGTACTTATATATGAATCACATTGACATTGTACTGTTCCTAAATTTGTACGTTCTGCAGTACCCATAAAACTACATTGTTTAGGATTTTTAATTATATTCTTGGTTTCACCAGTTGTATATTGAATAAAACTTGGATTGGAACATAAAATGATGTTCGTATTTCCGGGTATTGAGAGTTGGATAGCACTTGTAATTTCGGTTTGGGGGTTTGAATGTGCTCTTCCTTGTTCAGTTGAATATCCGATACCTATTTTACCATGCTGCTTTGTCCAAAACTCTTTCACAGCTATTACCAATTCCATTTTCTTAGCAAAAGGCATTGATGGTACTTGATTTTTATAGAGGTAGTTAAAAAGATTTTGGGCAGTAAGACGTCGATAAGAAAACAAGCGTTTCAAGTCTGAAGTGTAGTATAAAATTATTTGTAGGGCCTCTTGAGAACTTTTAGGTGAAAGGCGATGATTACCTGTTGATGTCTGAGCCAGACATCTAATATCTTCAGGGCTCAGTGTTTTTAACAAATCACGTACATTGGCTTCATAAGGGGAATTTATGAGGTTCATAACATATAGGAAGGAATACAACACTAAGAATGGAGATAAATAATATAAAAGTTTATTTATTTACTTACTTCTTTATTTATTATATAAATATATAGAAAGTACATTAATGTACATAATAAAACTGAATGTAGCCTCCAAAAAATATCATTGAGTCAATGTCGCTATGTAGAGCGACACACACGGGACACTGTCTCTGACCACACCCTTGTCGAGTCCACTTCCTTCACACCTATCGCACTGTAATAATCCATTCCGTGTCCAATCATAGTAAGAGTCACTCACCACAGATAATTGTACTTTTGACCAGAAGAGGGCGCCTTCTTTTCCCATACTTGTGGGTGACGGCTCATAGATAGCAGCGCTGCCATCGCTTCTCCATTCTCTGTGGAGGCGTCGGGTCCATAACACAATTACAATGAGAGCCATATTTATAAATCGTGAAATAGAAATACTCACTCATTGTTAACAAAATTTATTTAGGGTTGGGGTTTGAATAGGGTAGTATCATCATATCTTTGTCTCAAATTTCCCAAATAATAGGTAATTGGGATTAACATAGTAGTATATCAAAAGGCCCTTCTTACAATAATGTCAGTCCAAAAATTAAAACTCTTTATTGAGGATTAAGTTATTATATCTTAGCCAATAGCCAAGGCTACCTACCACCAAAGTACAGCTCACCACCCATATATTTTCCTTCAATGTTGGAATGATTGGAATTACCAATTTAAAATTTCAAGTCATATATACGATATATATGGGAATTTAGGGGATATTACAAAAAAAAACATACCAATTTAAAAACACCATGTAAAATAATTATAACATTTAAAATTGTGAAAACAATTGTTAATATAATGAAAAATTTCTTAACAAATAATGATATCGTTTTCTTCGTGTGTGTAATACCTATATAAATGGTTCCATTTGTAACATATTTACTGTTATTTATATTTAAACTATTATCAAGGATTGTAATGTTATATTTTTCATATAACCAACACATTATGACATTCAAATTATCTTGTAAATTATTACACACCTGAGTTTCGTTATTGATACCTCCTACTATTATAGACAAGTGATTCCAACATAGTAGTATATTTTTATAATCCCACAATACAGAAAATTTCATATATTTAACAGGAGTCCTAATCATATATGCATCTTTAATAAAAGATAAATTTTGTACATTTTCATTATAACTTTGTACATTTTCATTATTATAATAACGGCATTCTATTAAAATTGACGCTAAGTTAGTTATGTTTATTTGGTTTGGAAGTATAATAGATGAATTTCGTCCTATTAGTATATATACCTGTATAGTGTCTTTAAAGTTTAACTGGAACTCGAACCATTCTTGTTGTGATAGTAAATCATATATATTGAAAAGTTCTTCATGTTTATATTTAATTTGCTCATCACCTCTATCAAACCAGTATTTAATTGAATCTTTCAATACTATAACTTCATTGCAATCATACTCTTGATTCATTGGAATTACTGGAATAATTATTAATAATAATAATAATAATAATATTAATAATAATAAAAAAAGGGTTGGAATCATTTTCAAGCCACAAAATAAACTAAAAATAATATAACATTAAAGCTTGTTTTTATATTTTAATCTTTCAACATTTAGTAAAAAATATATGGTTATGGATGTCATTATTAACAATCAAGGAAATCAGCAACCAAAAGCAGATCTAGAGCAATATTATTTTCAATTGGAAATTCAGGATCAGTAGTAATCTCATTTTTCTTGAATTGAGTATTGTAGGTGAAATATGTACACGCTTTTTGAAGAAGATATGATCTGAAGAAATAAAATAAAAAAATAAAAGTATTATAATTATTTATTTATTATATACAGTTTATATGTTTCTCTAAATAACAGTTAATCTCTAAATATAACAGTTTATATAATAACACTTTGTTCTAACAGCTTTATACTTACGGAATTGTTTTAAAATGGATTTCATTTTTTTCCTGTTCAATACACGTTGTTGAACTTGACATCATAGCTTGAATTAAATTTGAGGTGAAGGCATCTTTCCTTTTAATGATGAATTCATGGTCATCACAAGATATTAACTTGATGTATGTGGAATTAGGACCTTCACATCCACCATAGAAAATCTGGTAATATTGCGTTAGTAGTGTTTTTTATCTTCAAAAAACATTCAATCCTATTTTACATCATCTCATCATGATAAAACTTAATATGTATATTGTGGAGGTTTCTCTACATTTAAGTTATCATTTTTCATAGCTAACCAAATTTCTTCGGAATGGGGTTTACTTGGATGAAAAAATTCATTGACAAGAAATTTAAGAAATATTTGAGCATCCTCAGTAACCCACATATTACAACAATTGTTTGCATAAACATAATATATGTGAACATATACCCAACAATTATTATACTTAATTCTTGCTGTTATGGTGAAATACCAACCATAATAAATGAAATAATTATATATCCGGTCCATATGGTCATATTTAATAAAATCTTGAAATCCGGATTCGGATAATTCTTCTTTAGTGAATGTACATTTTTCTAAGCATTCAACTTTACATTTAGTTTCAAGAAATATCCTATCTAGCTCACTTTGCAATTCTTTAAATTTTTTAAAATTAGAATCATATTTAAATGGAGCGTCAAATTTATTTATAAAAAACTTGATTTTTTCATATTCCTCTTCATTTACCTTTTTATCTTCATCTTCTTCTTCAATTACCTTTATATCTTCATCTTCTTCTTCAATTACCTTTATATCTTTATCTTCCTCTTCAGTTACCTTTTTATCTTCATCTTCTCCCCTTTCTTCATCTCCCTTTTCATCTTCAACTCCTCCTTCATTTACTTTCCTCTCTTCATCATTTCCCAATTTCTCAATGCCAACTTCTTCCCCATTACCAATATCCATTTGGTTCATTTTTCCCAACCTGAAAAATATATATATTATAATTGAAATAGTCTGGTGTATTGAAATAGACTAAGATGATCATCAATCTATTCAAGGAGAAACAGAAACAATCTCAATCAAAAATTGAAAGTTATCTACTACTTAAAAAAAAGAAAGAAAAAAAAAAGAAAAAACAAACTGAAATACTTACGCCTTATTTACGCCTTAGTAAATGTTAATATACTACACAACAATGGTTGTAAGTATAACTTTTAGAAGTTCACTGTAGTAATATCCAAAGAAACGCAGGATGAGAATTGAGATACTGCTCGGATCCCACCTCCTTTTATACAACACACACACACACACACACACACACACACACACACACACACACCCACCCACACCAACACAAAGACACACACCCACACCAACACAAAGACACACACACACACACACACAACGACACACACACACTTACACACACACACACACACACACACTTACACACACAAAGACACACACACACACACACACCCACCCACACCAACACAAAGACACACACACACTTACACACACACACACACACACTTACACACACAAAGACACACACACACACACAAAGACACAAAGACACAAAGACACACACACAAAGACACACACACACACACACACAAAGACACACACAAAGACACACATACTCATTCTTACACACACACACACACACACACACACACAAAGACACACACACACAAAGACACACACACACACAAAGACACACACACACACACACACACACACACACACACACACACACACACACACACACACACAAAGACACACACACACAAAGACACACACACACACACACACACACACACACACACACACACACACTACACACACAAAGAGACACACACACACACAAAGACACAAAGACACAAAGACACACACACACACACACACACACACACACTACACACACAAAGACACACACACACACACTACACACACAAAGAGACACACACACACAAAGACACAAAGACACAAAGACACACACAAAGACACACACACACACACACACAAAGACACACACAAAGACACACACAAAGACACACAAAGACACACACACTAAGACACACACAAAGACACACACAAAGACACACACAAAGACACACACAAAGACACACACACACACAAAGACACAACACACACACTAAGACACACACACACACACACAAAGACACAAAGACACACACACTTAAACACACATAAAGACACACACACACACACACACACAACGACACACACACACAAAGACACACACACACACAAAGACACAAAAACACACACACTTAAACACACATAAAGACACACACAACGACACAAAAACACACACTTAAACACACATAAAGACACACACAAAGACACACACAAAGACACAAAGACACACACAAAGACACAAAGACACACACACAAAGACACAAAGACACACAAGACACACACACACACACACACACACACACACACACAGCTCCTCCGCTCAGTCACTCTTTGACATCCGGCACCCACAAGCATATATACACACTTGGTTATTTAAATCTAGATAAGGCAACACTGTTTTAAATCATATAGACATCTAATGTATAAAAAAAATACATTTGAAATTAACTAGAAAGTTGGAAGTTTATGAAGAATGGTATATAAACCAGCAAAAGATTAAACATGAATACACCAAACAGGAATAATTTTTTGTGACATATTAACACGGAATCATGTGACGAAGGGAATTACTTTCGTATTTTTAGTGATATTGATGACTAATGATAATATTGTTTAAGAACCCGAAATCCCCATCTCTTAACTGACATCATTCAAACCGGGAAAAAAGGATGAAATTGTAACGTTTATCAATCAAGATGAAGGTATATTACCAAAAGCAGCAGCAACACCACCACCACCACCACCACCACCACCACCCCTACTTAAAAACATTGGTTTACCATCTTAGTATAATGTCTCTTTCTATAATAAAAATCCAGCCCCTCTTTTTTTTTATATATATATAAAATGTATAAAAAAAAATCCCAAAATCAATCCTTAAAATGGATTCTGACCTATCACACCTACCATCACCATCACTACCACAATCACCACCGACACCGACTCCGCCACAATCACCACTGCAACCGACACCGCAACAATCACCACTGCAACCGACACCGCAACAATCACCACTGCAACCGACACCGCAACAATCACCACTGCAACCGACACCGCAACAATCACAACTGCAACCGGCACCGCAACAATCGCCACTGCCACCATTCAAAGAAGATAATACTGAAAATTTAATGATTGTGGAGGATCAAACAAACATATTTATTAATAATCAAAATGATGAAGAAGAAAAACGAAAATATGTTCAATTTATACAAGAAAAAGTTTCAAATTATAAAAACAACTTTCATAATTCCAATTCACCTTTCAAATTAGCTTTTATGATCATTAATAATATGGTTATCCCGTATTATAATTCTTCAAAATGTCCAAATAAAATTTCAGATGCAATTTACAAACAACTTATTTTAATGCCGAATGAGCAAATTTTTCATGATGCATTGATTAACTATTATAAAGAAAATCCTATTCATCTATCACCAAATTGGAAAATTGACACCACAAATTTAAATAATTTACAGTTGTATTATTTGTATCACATGTTAATACAATCTGGTTATGATATTGAATATAGCAATTCACATTTATTCTCCATATAATTAAATTGACAAATAAGTATTTTAATAATAAGTAGTATAGAAATGATATTATATTATATTTTTTTTTAATACCTTTATTCTTATTGTAAATATTATTTAAAAAAAAGTATCACTACAGAGAGTATATCAATTCGAGTTGGATATATGTGGTACCTAGTAGCCAGAACGGACTTCTCAGCCTACTATGTAAGGTCTGATTTGCCTAATAAGCCAAGTTTTCACGAATTTATATGTTTTCTCTAATTTTTTTCTTATGAAATGATAAAGCTACCCATTTCATTATGTATGAGTTAAAAAAAAATTATTGGAGTTAAAATTAACGTAGATATATGACCGAACCTAACCAACCCTACATAACCTAACCTAACATAGGTTAGGTTAGGTTAATATAATATATGTTAAGTAACGGCCTATTGAATGAATCTCAATCATCAACTCCCCACTATATGATATATGACTCACGCCGTTTACCCGCGCTTCTTTGAATTTCTTCACTTTGACATTCCGAGCACTGGGCAGAAATCACATTACATCAACATCTATCTCTGACCATCGCATTGCTTTGCTTTGTTTTAATTAGACAGTCCGATTCCCCTGGTCCATACCAATTTTGAGTTGATTACTATATATGATGGTCAATGTTGGAAACTAGTTCAACAAACAATTTAGTTATCATCGAACCTATATCCAATATTTGCATTATGAATTTCAATTGTGATGATGCTGGGTACCCATCCATCTTCAGTAGAACCCATCCAGAACCATTTTGGGTTTATGAGGTATGTTTTTTATATTTTTTTTTTTTTGGGGGGGGGGACACTAGTACTAGTTTCCTTTAGTCTTTTTCATTCCCAACCAACTTTTAGTTCAGTCAAACTTCTCGTATCCTAAAACAAAACAAAAACAAAAACAAAAATAAATTAATAATGAACCTTGATATTTAGCACGTGCATTTTAACTAACATAAATAAATTTGAAGAAATAATGTACTATTAACTCATCACCTCTATTTTTCTCTTAATTTCAATTGCATCATCTTTATTAATGAAGGTGTATTATTATTCATATATATTGGTGGTTCTATACCAAAAACTGCCTTGTAAGGCGATACGCCAATTCCACGTGAATATGCTGTGTTTTTGGTGAATTGCACAAAGGGAAGTCCAGCTGACCAATCTCGCGTTTGATTTTCACACATCCAACTGCCAAGCATTTTGATTACATTTCTTTTGTACATTCAATGCTCCCTTGGCTCTGTGGATGACGAGGTTTGCTATTAATGAGGAGCATGTTGGGCCACATTTCGTTTTTTAGCTCTTGAATCACCTCTGCCACAAATTCACGGCCGTTATCGCTCTGCAGAATTCGTGGGGCTCCCAAGAGAGCAAATATATCGAGTAAGTGGCGTGCCACTTCAATCGCCCGTTTACTGCGAAGAGCTCGTAAAACCGAAAACTTTGTTAAATGATCTTGATAATGTAAAATATATTTATACACACATCCTCCTTCTTTTTGCATATTTATTAAATCCATTTGTCCTCGCTCCGCAAAACTGGTCGATACAATGGGCCGTATTACCCCCTTTTTTCGTCGAGGAAGTCGTTTCAAATTACATATGTGGCAGAGTGAAATAAAGAGTTTCACCGATTGTTGAGTGACGTTAGCGATAGTTTTACTTGCTTCAAAATAAGTTCTTTTTTCTCCTCCGTGACAAACTGCTCTGTGTGCATCATAAATCGTATCATACAATTGCCCTTGATGTATGAAACGACGACACATCCGGCCAGGATCAGCTGTTGTTGCTCCTGTTGTTGTTGTTGTTGTTACAGCCGTAGTAGAATGACGATTGTCACTGGTCAGTTTACGCTTGGTCCCCCGCTTCATTCTTCGTTCAGTTTCGTCGATGGTTACTAAGACATCATCCCCAAATAGATTTTTGACATCATATCGAGACAATAGATCATATTCATGAGAAGATTTCCAATTCAGTTTCAATTTAGCATTTTTGACTTCCTCAATGTATTGTGCTAATTTTTCTCGAGTAAAAATTTTCCGACTCCCAGGCCCACCTTTTTCCAACATTTGGCTAATTTTTAATTCAAATTCATGTTTGCTGCAAAATTCTTCGTTTTTCTTTTGCTTTGATATCATCCTATCACTATTTTAATTTTATTTCAATATGTTTATTATATAACCACCAAGTTTTTTTTTTTTTTTACAAATCGCCTAGAACACTAGTGATGATAATGGAATTTGACTTGAAAAGGAATTGAAAAGAAGAGTTTGAAGCCTTTACTGTAAACCTGAAGAATCTCGAAATATAAATAAAAAAAAATATATATATAATGCCATGCCTAGTAAAATATATAATATGGTCAGACGGATTTAATAAATTTACCATTCATTAATTACATACCAAAATGAGTGGACAACATAGCATGAAAACATTAGAAGGTTTAAATTTCAAAATAAATTTAAACATTTTAAAACGAAATGGGTTTTATTATAACAAACAAGAAAATCTATGGAAATGTATAAAGTGTCATTTGTCACTTACATTCAATATAAATAGTAATGCAATTGTATATCCAGAACATAATTGTACATTTATTTCACAAATTAAAACACCTATCAGAATGTTTAACAACATTTTTTTTTTGAAGTTTGAAAGTGCACGTCTAGACACATTTAACAATTGGAAATTCCCATGGATTTCCCCTCTAAATTTAGCTAGGGATGGATTTTTTTATCTTAAAAGAAACGATGCATGTGCATGTATTTTCTGCAATACAGTTATCAAGAACTGGCAAATAAACGATATTCCACATAATAAACATAGACAAAGAGTTCCTTATTGTCCATTTATCATGGGAAAACCCGTTGGTAATGTCCCTTTAGAGTTATGTGAAGTTATTCTGCAATCAAATTTAGTCCTCTCATTGTCACCTCATTGTCCCAGTGTCGATCGAACATATGAAGATTGTAAAAATCGCCTGGAAAGTTTTAGCACATGGCCACTTACATTACCAAACTCAGAAGATCTAAGTTCAGCTGGATTCTTTTATACAGGTCTTAGTGATCATGTGAAATGTGCTTTTTGTAATCTTGGGCTATGGAATTTTGACATTTCTGACAAGCCTCTACTTCTTCATATTCAATGGAATCCGGAATGTAGCTTTCTGAAAAGTTTCATGGATTTATCCTCGAACAAAATTGAGATTACAATACGAAAATTTCGAGAGGTATCTGTAAATGATAAAAAAAATCTAATTCAATCTTTAATTGAAGGAATGGATACCATATGCCAAACCATTTACCATGATAATATACCTCGAGATATTATACATAGTATTGTAAAAGAAACTATAGAAAAAAAAGAATTTGCAGTATTGTTTTCATATATTTTATTTCGGTATAAATGTCAGGAAAAACAATTTGGGAAAATTTTGGTAAAAAATTTTCCTCAAATAATAAAAGATATGGAAACTACCACAACCCAAACAACACCCCCACCATCACCCTACCCAAACCCCACCAACACAACAACCCCCACAACAACCCAAACAATAACCCAAACCCCACCAACACAACAACCCAAACAATAACCCGAACCCCACCAACACAACAACCCCCACAACAACCCAAACAATAACCCAAACCCCACCAACACAACAACCCCCACAACAACCCAAACAATAACCCAAACACTGCCACCACCACCACCACCACCACCACCACCCTCCCAAAACCTAACCAACACAACAACCCAAACAATAACCCAAACACTGCCACCACCACCACCACCACCCTCCCAAAACCTAACCAACACAACAACCCAAACACTGCCACCACCACCACCACCACCACCACCACCACCACCACCCTTCCAAAACCCAACCAACACAACAACCCAAACACCGCCACCGCCGCTACCACCACCACCACCACCACCACCTCACCACAACCCCAACAACCTTACCACACCACCACCACCACTCCCTACTACACATTAATGAATATAATCCATGTTCCGTTAGAATACAAAAAATATATAAATTATTATATAAACACCATTCATTTTTATATACAAAATAGTCAGTATGTCATCTCAGTATTGTAAAGAAACTGATTTTTATTACAAAAATGCACATCGTCCTCCCACTATAAATATGCCATTAATACAATTAAAACCAAACCAATTAAATTATGATAATAAAACTAAAAAATCTTTAGGGCTTTTATATGTAGATGCCAGTCAATGTTTTAGTACAGACGAAAAAGTTATATTAAAAAAATGTAAAATCCTAATGTTACATTCTCCATCATACTTTTATATTTCGTATCTTAATAATAAAAGTTATCGACATAAATGGAATGATAAAACGAAAAATGTTATTATTTTTGAAAATTCGTCCCCCATGAGTCAAGCCGAATATGTTAATTTATATCAACATATGTTTGGTAATGGAAATACAATAGAGGGAGAGTATACACTTCCTCGTGGTCAACCTGAAAAAATTGATCAAAAGATTCCGATAATTACCCAAATTAGAGAGTTTATGGAAGAAACACATTGTTTTCATTTAGATTTTATACCAATTATTAAAAGAATTAAATTGGGGATGATTCATAATAACCAATATAATTTACCAATGATATCAGAGGAATGGATAGCACTGAATGGTAAAACCTATCAGTGTGATTATAGTATTTTAATTGAAACTGAAAATGCAAATAATTTAATTCAATTTACGCACTCTCGGTCTCGATGTTTAAATTGGATACTTGGAACTTTAGGATGTATTTTCAACCTAAATGATAAGAAGACCAACAACCGTGCAATTAAGAATTATATGCATCGTTTTCCTTTCAGTCATCGCTTAGATGAAGAAAAAATTGCCTGTTATTTCCCACTTGAAGAAGCCCTAATACATATAAACAGCCATCGACTCAAAACACTAATACCCTTCAATAGTGAAACATTAATTAAAACTATAATTAAAAAAATAAAAGAAAATCGTTAAATAAAATGGTACATCCTCATCTTTCAACAACAACAACAACAACGGCTTCAGGCGAGAATCATCAACAACTTCCTCAGTTACTACCTCAACCTCATGTTATGGATTTGAGAATAGCTAATAGAGTACATGAAGAATCTTATTGGAATCCAATACCAACCACATTAACAACTCCCACAATTAATGAGACACATGATAATAAGGAAATATCACAGGAAAAAATGAATGTCGTTAAGAAAAAAACAAATTGGTCCCTTTCTATTATGTATCTGTCTTTTTTGGTTGGTTTATTAGCCACCTTTTATCTTTTGGGAACAAATATTTCCAAATCATTAATGTCATTAGTAATTGCTATTATGGCTCTTTTATTAATTACATTTATCTTAACTTACCATCAATATCAATATAAATCAATTGTTTCTTATGCCCAAAAAATCGTTCCTCCAGCTAAACAGCTTATACATCTATTAAATTATTAAATTATAATTAAATTTCATAGTCATTTTATTATTTTTCTCCTATATAAAAAAGAACAAAAAAAGATATGTTCGGTAATAAAATATTCACATATTTTATACTTATTATATTAATTATCTTATGTTTGTTTATTACAATAACATCTTTTATGAATGTATATGATAAAATACCATTTATGGATTCAGTTAAATCTGATGATCACATGAAATATGTTATGGGGTCACATCATGCCATTGCTGGGCTAATTGCAGTAATTCTCGTGATTTTTACAACGATTAATACATATAAAATTATAAACCATGAAGAAAGAGACCAAATGAATTTTGAAGCACAGTAAATTTAATAAAGTATTCGAAAAAAATTTGTTGTAATGTATGACATTTACCAAGTCATAGAAACAGGTGCTTGCTTTATTTTTTTAATACAAGTGTAATCAATACTGATCATAAAATTACCTAAATTTTTTAATTATAATTATAAAAACCTACAGTGTGTGTGTGTGTGTGTGTGTGTGTGTGTGTGTGTGTGTGTGTGTGTGTGGGTGTGTGTGTGTGTTGTAAATAGAAATATATTAAATTTGATATATACAAAATTCATATTCTATAATGTTTACAATTTCTAAGATCTAACTGTATATTTATTAATTGAAGGTGGTGGTATGCCTAATATAATAATAATAATAATAATAATAATAATAATAATAATAATAATAATAATAATAAAAACTCTGGGAGAATGGTAATTCGAATGTAAGTTACAAGTTACTAAAGAGATATTCATCAAATCCTTATTCTCAATAATGGATCCTAAGTGAGTGGGTAAAACGACACATACAGAGGAAGAAACAAACAACGGGTAGGTCTCCTGAAACCCATTTAAACCTATTACAAAAAACAATAACAACCACCAAAATAAATATATATATATATATATATATATATATATATATATATATATATATATATATTTATATGTCGTGCCTGGTTGCCAGAACGTTGTATTTGGCCTACTGTGCAAGACCCGATTTGCCTGATGGGCCGAGTTTTCATGAATTTATATTTTTTTCAATTTTTTTTTCTTGTGAAGAGATGAATCTGTCCATTTCATTATGTATGGGTTGATTATTGGAAATTTGAGTTAAAACTAACATAGATATATGACCGAACCGAACCTAACCTAGCCCCTAACCTAATTAACTTGTGCATGGTGAAATGTACAGATTTATCACTTCATAGAGGAAAATTGGAAAAATATATAGATTCAGGGGAACTTGCCTCGTTGGGCAGGTCGGGCCTAGCATAGTGGTCCAGGTGTGGCTTTCTGGCTGCTACATATGTCTATTATTTTTTTTTATAATATGCTAAACGAAACCTCTCAATGTTCAATAATTCTTAGCCATTTATTAAAAAAATTGTGGGAAGGACTCTCTCGACGCCTCACCCTGCCACAGTGGGTCGTCTCTCCGTTCTGTCTCTGTGTCGGATCAGGGACGGATCCTAGCCCGCCTTTTGAGTTCGAATCTCCGTTTTCGGCGACCCACCTTAACACCCCCCCCTCCCCTCACCCATCCAGAGCAAAATCCCACCCCTTACCCCCCAAAGTCCTCGTCTCTGCGTTAGTAGCTGGAGTGCTGGTGGAGGTGGTGACAGTGGCACCGCTGTCGTCAGCAGCTGGAGTGCTGGTGGAGGTGGAGGTGGTGACAGTGGCACCGCTGTCGTCAGCAGCTGAAGTGCTGGTGGAGGTGGAGGTGGTGACAGTGGCACCGCTGTCGTCAGCAGCTGGAGTGCTGGTGGAGGTGGAGGTGGTGACAGTGGCACCGCTGTCGTCAGCAGCTGAAGTGCTGGTGGAGGTGGAGGTGGTGACAGTGGCACCGCTGTCGTCAGCAGCTGGAGTGATGGTGGAGGTGGTGACAGTGGCACGTGCTGTTGGGAGGGTGGCACTGACATCTTCTGATTGTGGAGAGATGGTGTCGCTGTTTGTGGATTGGATTCTCATCCACATTAAAAATAAAATAATTAGTAAACATATACCAACAACAAATATATAAATGTTCATTTTTTTTTATAATAACCAAAACAAAAAAAATATTAGAGGGTAATTCATAAAAAATAAAAAACAACAACTAAGTATTTTGGGTAATTGCCAATAAACAAACAATATATTAAATTATTAATATAATTGAAAAGTTTTAATTATAATATAAATTACCATATACATCCTTGTGTTTTAGGTGGGGTATACAAATTTACATACTGATTAAATGACATTGAATCGCACAAATCTTGTGGTATATGATGTACATCATTAGGAGGTTCTATTTGGAAGTTGGGGATGGATGTATCTGCTTTTATAGTTTTATCAACAACTTGAAGATATTCAGAAGGATCTCGTATTTGTACTAAATAATTAGGTTGAAGAGTTGTAATGTTGTTTCCCGGTGTTACTTCAAATTTCCTAAATACCCCAACACTGCGATTCATAATATTTTGCAAATGGGCAATGGTATTTTTTAATACTAACATCTCATTAGAACATAGGCTCTTGAGAGTAACAAAACCGATTTGATCTGAATATACTACATTAGGCGATGCTATTTCAAGAATATTTGTGCCATTTTCGGGATAGTCTGAAAATATATCAATACCATTGGGTTTTTCACCTGCAAGATTATGATTAATATCGAGTATTTTTGAGGGAGACATTCCAATGGCAATATCAAAAATAGAATAATTAACATTATTTATATCAACAGGTTTATTCAGGTCATCATTAAACTCTGAAAAGTAATTTTTCAAATTGTCTATATTTGCTTTTAAATTCTTACGAAACATTTCCGAATCATTAATATGTTTCTCCATAGCAATATCAGCGAGATCAGGAGAAGTGGTAGTATTTAAGTCAGGAAAACTGTCTGGTTTAATAGGATCTCCAGGTTTGAGATTTGTATTAGGTGTCATGGTATGTGCTGTATTTACAAATCGTTTATGAGGTGGATATTTAGTACCATCTTTAAGTCCTCGTTTCAATTTTTCACAGGCTGTAGTTGATTTAGGTTCAGTACTGTCAGTAAAAACGGCCTTCCCTTTATTATTAATGATGAGAATATTATGTGGAGTAGTGATACACTCATTATTGAGTGGAGGGTATTTTTTAAGATCTTCCGGATTATTCGAGAGGGCAACCGCTATGGCTAGAAAATCATGTATTCGATGTGTGGACAAGGGTTCATAACAAGCAAAATTGGTTCGATTCAAATATAATCTACTTCCATCATTATCTGTTATAGTTTTCACTTGTAAACGTCGCTGTGATTGAATTAGTTGAGAATAATATATGTTTAAAACTGAATTTACATCAAAAATTTTTAGTAAAACTAAATTTTCTTCACCTTTAGCTGCTTTAACGAATTTATGAGGTGGAGAAGTTATTAATTTAATCTTGTCAATTGGTATAGGCTCACCTTTGTAATAACCATTATCAAGAGAAGCAGGGAGAGCGTTCATAAACTTTTCATAACATTCCAATTGGTCTTTAATGTTATTATTATTGCAAGGAACAGTTTCCTCTGTATCAACCCAAATTACTTTAACCCCCTGATCTATGAGATTTGATGGCATAGCTAACATCTGTAAAAAGATTTTTGAATCAGGGATTAGAATATTACCTGGATGAAAAGATATATTCATAGCATTTTGCATGTTAGGATAGACTTTTTGATTAACATTATAACTTGTTAAGACATGAGCCATTGGTCCTAAATTATAAGTTTTATGAGGTCCAGTTTTGTTGGAACAAAATGAGTCTTTAAAATCTTTCACCACGTCTGTTGATAACAAACCCATTTTTAGATATAAACAGGGTGGACATATAGCAGACAAACTTTTATAAATATTATGCACTGGTTTTTCCCGTGCTTTTCTATACAAATCTTCAATTTGTTGTAAATGATAATCTTTTTCTTCATATTTTAGGTCAGGAAATAGAGCGTGAATACAAACACATTTAGAAGAATTACCAATCATATTTAACTGTTGACCCAAAGCTTTTATGAAAGAAGCACGTTGGTTAGGGTCACTGATATATCTAGTCATATCTTGAATTTTGGAAAGAACTTCAGATATTTCTGGATTAACTTTTGGATTGGCCATTATTGATGTTATAGATGAATTCGGAGTTAGACCAACTACTGATTGTTGTGTTATGGTGTTTGTTTGTTGGTTTTGTGCTGGTTGGTTTGGTGGTGGGTTTGGTGATTGTACAGGATTGGTTGTATTTGGAATCCCTACAGGACTATTCATATTTTCATATATTTTTTATTATAAATTAAAATAAAAAGGTAAATAAATGTCTTCATCTTTACCTCAATCACCGACATCATCACTTTCAATAAAAAATCCGATAGTTAATTCTGATGTCATTAATATCATTTCTAAAATTAATGATGATTCACCCCAACATAATTTAATTAGAACGATGATTAGAGAACAAATAAATATGATAGGTACTCAATGTATTTGTAAACATGCAATTTTACCTAATGTAAAAACAGAAGATAAAGATTATTATTTACTTCAACTTGAACAACTCTATATGAAAGCCCAAGAAAAATTATCCAAATCCAATACCTATATAAGTTTATCTGCCATATGCCAACCATGTTTGTATGTGAAAATGGGTTTAATCTTTCGGGAAACTTTAAATGATTTTCATTATAATGAAATGTGTCATAATAACATTGGAATACACACCTATAATTTAGGATATTTCTGGCATGCTCTATCTAGTTTCGGTATTAATTACAAAATTTATCCCCAAATTAAACAAACACAGAACATATCTTTCTTCCCTGGTAATGTTATCTTACCCAATCCCAACATTTTGTTACAAATTTTAGCTATGCCATCAAATCTCATAGATCAAAATATTAAAATTGTTTGGGTTAACACTAAAGAAATAATAGACGAAATAAATGAAATAAATGTTGACGATTTAACTAAAATTTATACAAAATTTGTAGAAAGTCTCCCATATCCTTTGGAAAACGGTTACTATAAACGTCCATTAAAAAACGAACAATGGAATGACGATGAAAAGGGAATAAGCGCTCCTCCTTCTTCACGATTTATTAAAGTTATAAAAAAGGATGATTTTAATTCAGTGGATTTAAAAATCTTTGATATTAACAATATAATGAGTATTTATTATGCTCAGTTAATTAAATCTCAGCAACGGCTCTTACAAATAAGAAATAATCGATTGTCATACTGTGAACCATTATCGACACATAGGACTCATGATTATATAGCTATAGCAATTGCTCTTTCTGACTCCCTCGATGATCTTAAAGAATTACCGCCTCTCAATGGTCGATGTATCTTCACGATGCATAACATTCTTATTGTTAACAGACAAGGAAGAGCTATTTTTACTACAACTACTACCAAAAATCAATCCACTGAATGTATACAATTAAAACGAGCTCTTAAACCTAAAATATCCACCCAAACCAATACCAGTTCACCCAATGTATTACAACAGCTCAAAAATCCTGTTAGACCTATAGATATTCATCCCCCTTCTTTTATACATGAGACAAAATTTTCTTATCTGTCTCATATTGCAACTGAGAAACCTATGGTTAAAACGTATCAAAGTCATTTAACTTCAAATACTGATAATTTAAAACGGTATTTCAATACATTTAATGATGATCTAAATGTGGATGTGGTAAATAACATTAATGATGTTTCCATTCTCGATATTGCAATGGGAATGTACCCTAGTAAAATATTAGATATTAACTTGAAACCGGAAAAAAATTCAAATATTGATATTTCCACTGACGAATCCAATGGAGAATGTATGATTAGGATATTAGAAACAACCCCTCCTAATACTGCTTATTCATCTCATATAGGATTCATTTCCCTTACAAATATATGCAGTAATGAAAAATTAGTTTTAAAGAATATGGCAACATTTTTACCAAATATATTAGCTCGAGATACTGGCACAAACTTCATTTCTAAAAATTCTCTAGGGAATATTACCCATAATATAAATTTTTTGGCTGAAATGAAAGATCACAACGAGTTTATTGAGTCCATAAAACAACCAAATTAACAAAGTAAAATAAAATAAAAAAAATGACTTCAAAATCAACCTTGGATATTATTAATCTTAATGATGCCCTTAAAAATAAAAAATATAAAAAAGCTTTTCAAATTTATTTAGACTTTGAAAAATCTATTCTAAAAACACTCTTTGTAAATGAAATTAAAATTTTACCCGAAAATGAAAATAGTCCAGAGAGACTAAACCCATTTCCTTTGATAATATGTTCAACGCTGTTCAAATTAGCATTACAAGAAGATAAGAAAAATGATATGAAAGAATTTAAACCGAAAGAAAATCTTCAAAAATTAAATGAATTCTTTAAAAATACCGATAATATTGACCAAATAGTAGGTTCATCCCTCATTAACGATCTACTAACCAACCTTATACATTGTGCAATCAATGAACTTGAAAACGAAAATATGGATGAACCCAATCTCATGGACAGAATTTTTGGTGTATATAAATTATTTGAACAGTTTCTATTTGCCCTTGAACGTAGTCATCTTTATACACCATTTTCAATCAACACTCAATTGATTTACCTTTGTTTTCTGTTATGCAAACGCATGAATGAACTCATAAAAAGTTGTGTAAATATGAATACAATCTCTAATTCAAAAATAAATGAAATTCAAAACACATTTCAAAATAATGTAAACCAATTGGAAAACAATAATAAATTTTGTATACAACAGTTACATGAACATTATCAATGGCAACTAAAAAACTCTCAAGAAATTTATAAAAGCAACATTGAAGAAATTTACAGAAAAACAGAGGAAAGTAAAAATGAATTATGGAAAAGGGTTAACCTTTCAACTATTGACACTATACATGAACAAGAATTAATGTTAAATAACCAACTTGAATTAATAGAAAAAATCATATCCGAAATAAAAACGTATGGAATGAATGATGATGATGATGATGAATTAACACAAGATGACTAACGATCATTGAGTCATAGGGTTACAAACCAATCGCTCTTTGACCATTCCAATGTCAGCTGAACACCATATTGTTGCTTCTCCAGCCGGGATTCTGCCTTAGAAGCTTTCAGGCATAATCCCACGAGTACTTACTTAATCAAACTTATAGAAATATAAAATAGATATTAATAGTACTACCATCATTAAGTTGAAATTTGTATCCATATAAGGGGACGGCATTGTCTACTTCTGATCATATTACTATTTTCTACCTTGTTTCTATTTATCAATGATAACTGATCGTTTTCAAGCATAATAATATAGTAGTCACTGTTTATACTTCTTTTGTTTTGTATAGTCGGAGTTGCTACTATCCCAAAGATTTCTCTTTCACAGAAACATATTAAGGATAAGAGAGCTGTGTCCCCATATGATGGGTACTGGTCTAATTTTCCTGGTGTGGATGAATCTGTTCCATTATTATGATTATAATTATTATTGGTTTTGCCGTTTAAGCCTTTAGAACGAATAAACATATCAATATCATTTATTTGATGAGGGGGTATATTGAAAGCCCCAAATTCTTTCACCACGTCATATATGGTATAAGGTTTGATAGATATGAGTCGACTGTATTGCTGTTTGACTATTCCATCATCATAATTTGTCTTATAACTCTTTCTTTTCCTTCCCAAAGCATTATAAACAGCCCAGTTATCTATCAGTATGGCTCTCATATCTGAATATTTAGGGTATTTATTGACAATATATTTATATGACTTACTAACACCATATTTATTTTTAGATAAAACACAGTCATAATACGTTAAAATATGTGTAAAATATTGACACATGTTCAATAAAGTTAAAACATTTTGAATATATGATCGTTTTCCTGCTGTCCATAAAATAAGAATATTGTGTTTGTTGGTGGCTTTCATATAATCTAACATCTCATATAAAAATGGCCGTGTATATACTGAGGGAAAACTATCTGACAAATTCAGTTGTAAATGTTGTTGTTCATCATATATGGCTAATGTATTATCGAAATCAAAAACAAGAAGAGCTGGTGCTCTTTTTTCCTCGTTAAGATATCGTACATATTTATAAAAAAACATATCTTGAGTAAAATCTTCAGTATCTAACATTTGTTTACTGTTAAAATAATTATTAATATTATCATCATTATTATTATTATTACTATTGTCATCATTGTTTATTGGTGACAATATATCAGTAGTAATTGTAGATGTTGCAGTGGATGTAGTTGTTGTTGTTGTTGTTGTTATTGTTGACGTAGTGTCACTAGTTGTAATAATTACATTAGTATCACTAGTTATATCAGAAGGAAAATATGATAAAAGTGGCTTTGTAGTCATATTCCACGACATTGTTTTCTTATTTTTTAAAAATTAATTAAATTGTTATTAAATTGTTTTTTTATTGGTCTTTGAAGGTAACAATTGGTAACATGGGATGCCCGAATAATGTGGAAGGAACATGTTTTATTACTTCTTCAATGAAATGTTTGTTAGAGTGTCGCATTTTCTCAGTGGGAAGTATATTTTTATCAAGTAAACATTTTAAATGAATCATGGCATGAACAATAATAACACAGACGTTAAGAGCTGACATTCCCATTCCATTTAGACTAGTGTTGAACATTTCTCCATTAGACATATTTACAAATGTATTATATAAAATACGATGGGAACCTAACACCTTATATCGTTTATCAGCTCCAGGCATAACCAAACTATAAGCATCTAGGCCACTTACAAGAGACCGATCATTATCCTTGTTTATATAATTTTTATCATCATCTGTTTTTGTTTTATATATGTTTATTAATTCATTTATTGAATAAAAAATATAACACATTATTAGTAGTATTGTCCAAATAAAGATTAATATACTCACAATCTTGAGGATAGAGGAGTTTACCATTTTGATCTCTATCACCTTCTAACGCCAAATTCAAAATTTCCTTATTTACTTCTAATACATTTTCCTTATAGTCGATAAAATGATAATTTAGTGGGGGTGATCTTAAATTTTTTTGAATTTCAAACCAACCCTCAAACAAATATTGATCAGCAGCTCCAAACAAATTTTCAATTGTTCTAGACATAAGTTGCTGAGCCACATGTCCCATAAATCTAATCCAGTTATGATAAACTTTATTTATAATAAATTGAGCACTTTCATGTGTATAAATTAAAGCTGTTATTGGTTCAGCTTTAATGATGTTACTCTTACCTAAACACTCCTCAATATACTGTAAACGTCTTTCAACTCTAGCTATTCGCGTTCTTTCCTCTAAATCATAATCATCAATATAAACATCCCTATTAAAGTGATTTTTCTCGTTTTTAATGTGACCATCTCGGTTTACACGATATGCGTCACTAGAGGGTAAGAGTCCACCTGCTGTTTTGACAAATGGTATGCGGTATCGACGTTGTTGTTGTTGTTGTTGTTGTTGTTGAGATTTTCTTCGATTTTGTTCACTTTTTCTTTCACTAGTTGTTCTTGGTGTTGGTGTTGGTGTTGGTTTAGATTCTGTTGCTGTTGTTGTAGCTGTTTTGTTTTTTCTAATTTTATTATTAGATTCTTCATTTTCACTGGGACTGTAAATTCCTCCTTTTGATGGGAAATATGCCATTGAGACAAAATTTTCAATTTTTTCTTTTTCCTCTTTCTCTTTTTTTTAAAGAGGTTATTATTATTATTATTATTATTATTATTATTATTATTATTATTATTATTATTCATTTTTAACTATAAAGAAAACCTTAAGAGTGAAAATAATATCTAGGAATAAATTAAAATTCAAAAGGAGTCATATCATGTGATTATATTATTTTTAAAATTATTTCAGAACTACAACAGAAAGGTGTTCACCTGCTGAAACCTCATGCGTGTACTGAGGTAAGTACAATTCAACCCTTCCTCTTTCTCCTAGCATCAGGTCAGCACAGGTGGTGGTGTAAGAGCAGTATGATTGAAGTTGGTCTTTGGAGCGCCGCTACTCTGTGATAACTCAAGGAGGTGACAGTCTTTACTGAGCCTCCATTCTCCACCTCGAGAGTGCTGGTCTTTGCCTCGGGAGTGCTGGTCTTTGCCTCGGGAGTGCTGGTCTTTACTGCGCCTCCATTCTCCGCCTCGGGAGTGCTGGTCTTTGCCTCGGGAGTGCTGGTCTTTACTGCGCCTCCATTCTCCGCCTCGGGAGTGCTGGTCTTTACTGCGCCTCCATTCTCCGCCTCGGGAGTGCTGGTCTTTGCTGCGTCTGCTGCGCTGTCGCTCTATGCCTCGGGAGTGTTGGTCTTTACTGCGCCTGCTGCGCTGTCGCTCTGTGCCTCGGGAGTGTTGGTCTTTGCTGCGCCTGCTGCGCTGTCGCTCTGTGCTTCGGGAGTGTTGTCGCTCTGTGCCTCGGGAGTGTTGGTCTTTGCTGCGCCTGCTGCGCTGTCGCTCTGTGCCTCGGGAGTGTTGTCGCTTTGTGCCTCGGGAGTGTTGGTCTTTGCTGCGCTGTCGCTCTGTGCCTCGAGAGTGTTGGTCTTTGCTACGCCGATGTTCTGTGCCTCTGGAGTGCTGGTCTTTGCTGCGCCTACTGCACCTGCACCGGCGCTCTGTGCCTCGGGAGTGTTGGTCCTTGCTGTCCCCCTCGAATTGTAATCTCATATCAAATCGTACCACATTTACCTTATAAGATGACAAAAAAAATAAAAATCACAATCTTATGACAAATCACAATCTTTTATGAAAATTTGTAATGAGTAGTCTCAGATGATGATATAGTTTTTTTTTTTTTTTTTTTTTTTTTTTTTTTTTTTTTTTACCTCATCCATGACTAGAGGTTCCTGTTCCCCCATTTGTAGAAAAGTTTCTATTCCAGCACTGAAACTCTGAGTGTCCATAAAGATTAATGATATCTGTTGAAATGAAAAACTATATGTTTTAATAATACTTTTTACACTTTTACAATATATAGTATATATATACGAACTCCAAGCGAGGTCTCTTCCCTTCACAGTGGAGAACTAATATAAGGAATATAAGGTTGAGGGTTGTCTTATATATCATACATGGCCATGTAGCCAATAATTTTCAATTTTATAATTTTCTTCTATCTGACTTTGGGGAAGTTCAAGTTATTGTGGATGAGGAAAAAGAGAGAATGAGTGAGAGAGAGAGAGAGAGAGAGAGAGAGAGAGAGAGGCTTTATACACCTGCAGGGACAATGATATCTAAACCAGCAACGTATCACCTTCTTCTGCTGGAAATTCTTCACATATTTTTATCCATCCACCAGCCATCATCACAAATGGTGCCACAATTTCACTGGCATATTTGCTCATAAATGTTACTATTTTTTCGCTCAAGTCCTCCATAGTTTTGTCTTTGCAATACAAAGCCATCTGTCCACCAAAAGCATATAGTGCAATTATCCTGCCCCAAGTAATAGCCATCTTTTCACCTTCAAATAGTTCATTGAAAACTTCAACAAATGTCACATATCCAGTGTCATGAGTAATGTCCAATTTTTTAAATATTCCCTTAAATTGTTTTTCGTGACTGTGCACCATCGTCTT
The DNA here is from genome assembly GCF_040958095.1 of Procambarus clarkii. NCBI lineage: Eukaryota > Metazoa > Arthropoda > Malacostraca > Decapoda > Cambaridae > Procambarus > Procambarus clarkii. The sequence continues at coordinate 33,494,850 of NC_091203.1, read as the reverse complement.
GATACATCTGAGGAGTGTTTCTTCAACTTTATCATTAGTTGTCGCCTTTGTCTTCTCCATCAGTGAAAACACAATATACTTGGCTAAACTCTCCGCCTTATTCTCCACGCTCTCTCCTTTCAGTGAAACTTCGGCAATATTAGCTTCATTCTGGTTACATCTTTCTACATTAGGCTCCTGTGTGTGATTACTTCTAATCATGGACAATGATAGTGGTCGTCACCCTCCACCAAAATCATATACAATAAGTTAGGATATAGCTTCTCTCTCTATATATATATAATACTTTACCCCCCCCCAAAAAAAAAAAAAGAGTGTCAAATTGTTTTCCATAAATTACAACATAAACAAATAATGATTACCCGAAAAATAGTGTACCTGTCTATAAATAAAAAATAATAATGATATATATTTGTTTCATAGCTATATAAAGGAGTAGTATGGGAAAGGAGATTAACACAAGTTCCTGCCTACCCCTGAGTCTCCTTAGTCTTTCCAAATAAGTAATTAAAAATGGTAAATTACGAAAATAACACTTTAGTGTTAACGGAACAGAGTACATTCTCAGTAGAAGTTAGTGAAAATGTAATAAATGATAATAATGATGAATATTTTATTATTATCTTACTTTATTCATTAACTTCTTTTTTTTTGTTACTGATAATATATTATGTATATTTAATGTCATATGATTGGTGTATTCAAAAATATAATGAATATTTAGAGAATAATTATAAGAAAAAAAAGGAGTATGCATATCAACAGACTATATAATAACATTATATAATGTTTCCTCATCAGTGTACTGTTTGTTACTTACTATAATCATTTAATATGGATCTAATTAATACATATCAACAGCTATTATCAAATATTGTATTTTCTCCTTTAAATGGATATAAAAAAAAGAAACAGAGTTCACAGACTCTAGCTCCAGTCCCCCATTTTGGTTCATACAAAAAATCATGTAGAAAATCATGATTTCATGTAGAAAATCATGATTTCATGTAGAAAATCATGATTTCTAGTAAGTCAGGCAGAACAAGTACAGCCAGTGACAAGTAAGTCAGGCAGAACAAGCGCAGCCAGTGACAAGTCAGTCAGGCAGAACAAGCACACCCAATGACAAGTCAGGCAGAACAAGCACAGCCAGTGACAAGTCTGGGCTAAGTTTTTATAACTGCTGTTATACAAAGCTTAAAAGAACAAGAGGTCATAAAGTGTTTGTGATGATTAAAATTTTATTAGAATAGTTGTTTTTTCAAGGATATTTTCATCAATATATATCAAAAGTTAGAAGAGCTTTAATTAAAAATTAGGTAACTGTTACTTTAAGCACTGTAATCTGAATGAATTTCATCTTGTGGGTGAGCTGATAGATAATTTATTACCAAAGTTTTCTTAAGACCTCTATCCTTAACAACTTTCCAAGTGTTTTTTTTAAAGCTGGTCTCCTCATTTCTTTTCGCCTGATGCTCTTTCAACTGCTGTACTTCGTCCCGTAGGTAATTTAATTCTGTCCTCAGAGCTTCAACTAGTTCAATTATTAAAACATCCATAATGTATAATAAATAGCTTTAAAACGGAGGAGCTTTGGCTAGCACACTCTCTCAGTCTAGGATGAAAGTAAAATGTTCCTCGAAAAAAGGTTTCATTTTATTCTTTTGTAACAAAAAAACTTATTATATTCTCGAAACTCCACTACACCCAGCTTCTACATTCGAAGGACTATACAGCTCTATTTTTGCTGCATATGGTAAAAATATTTCATAGCAGATTCCAATTCTTTAGTAGATCTATAAATTTGTTAATTTGTACTAAAAAATATATACAGTACATGGTTTAACTAATTCAAATTTTTCTTTTATTTATTACTGACAATGAAGAAAATTTTAAAACCTTAACAATCAAAACCAACTAAATGTTAACAACTATTTTTTTTTTTTCTTTTATTGGATGATGATGATGATGATGATGATGATGATGATGATGATGATGATGATAATGATGATGATGATGATGATGAGGGCAAAGTCAATGGGGTTTGAGGTTCTTCAGATAATATTGGGAATGATTGTTTTATAGTTTGTATAACCAAATATTTTATTCGCTTTGCAGAAAGTTCTTCCTCCTTTTTCTTTTTCTCTTCCTTCTTCTTCTTCTTTTCTTCCTTCTTTTTTTTCTTTTCTTCCCTCTTTTTCTTTTTCCTTTCTTCCTTTTTCCGCTTCCTTGTTATTTTCTCATCTTGGTTTGAAAGAGATAATAAACTCACTTCCCTTGTTATTTTCTCATCTTGGTTTGAAAGAGATAATAAACCCAAAGTGGATGATGAATTTCCAGATGTGGATCCTGCTCCTGAGATAGATGGTGACACTGTTGGTGGCAATGAATGTACATGCTTTAAATTTCCATCAGCATGTATCTGAGGTACATTGTAGCTTGTATTTGTATTTGAAAGCTGTTGATCTTTAGATACTAATAATTGTTGTTGTTGTGGTTGTTGTTGTGGTTGATTAACATATACATCTTCATTCCAATCTGAACTTGAAATTGTATTTAGAGATAAACCCAAAGTGGGTAATGTATTTCCTGCTCCTGAGGTAGATGGTGACACTGTTGGATTAAGGAATGTCAATGAATGTTCATGATATAAATTTGGAGGTGCATTGTAATAGGTATTTGAAAACTGTTGATCTTGTTGTTGTTGTTGTTGTTGATTAACATATGCATCTTCATTCAAACCTGAACTTAATATTGTATTTTCAGGAAACGACACCATTAGTTGTTGATAATCATTATTAATTGATTCACCTGCTTTACTACAATATTTATCAATTATATAATTCAGATCTGTTTCTTTTTCTTCTTCAATTTGTATGTTAGGTTGATGATAATTACACTTCAAATTGGCTGCTGGTAAATTGGTGGTTTCTGATATTAGTTGATAATTTGAGCTTGAAGTAGATGGCAAATAAATGTTGTTATTTTTTTCTCCTCCTCTTGTGGTGTTAGTTTCTGAGGGAAAGAGGGCATCAATGAAATCAGGAATTTGATCCAAAAAATCTTCTTCTCTATGTTGTTGCTGTTGTTGTTGTTGTTGCTGTTGTTGTTGCTGTTGTTGTTGTTGTTGCTGTTGTTGTTGTTGTTGTTGCTGTTGTTGTTGCTGTTGTTGTTGCTGTTGTTGCTGTTGTTGTTGTTGTTGTTGCTGTTGTTGTTGCTGTTGTTGTTGCTGTTGTTGTTGTTGTTGCTGTTGTTGTTGCTGTTGTTGTTGTTGTTGCTGTTGTTGTTGCTGTTGTTGTTGTTGTTGCTGTTGTTGTTGCTGTTGTTGTTGAACATGATGAACTCCATTTTCCTGAGTTTTGTTTGCAATTCTTTTAAATGTTGTTATATTTTTCTTCACCTTATTTTCAAAAACTGATTCTTCATCATCAGATTCCAAAGCAGCAGGAGCAGCAACAGCAACAGCAGTGGCAACGATGGTGGTCAGGGTAGTGGTGGTGGTGGTGGTGGCACTAGTAGTGGTGGTGGCACTAGTGGTGGTGGTAGTAGTAGTAGTAGAAGTAGCAGATTTATCTAAATCTTTGTTTGTCAATGACCCTAATTCTTCCTTATTGCCTGTATCATGCTCATTATTATCTTCTTTACTGTTATCACTATCACCATCATCATCATCATTATTATTACTATTACTACTACTACTACTACTACTACCACTGCCACCACCACCACCACTACTACTACTACTACTACTACTACTACTACTACTACTACCACTGCCACCACCATCACTACTACTGTTACTGTTACTGTTACTGCTGCCTCTACTGCTGCCTCTACTGCTGCTGCTGCTGCTGCTGCTTCTTCTTATGCTGCTGCTGCCTATTCTTATGCTGCTGCTGTCTCTTCTGATGCTGATTCTTCTGCTGCTGCTGCTGCCTCTTATGATGCTGATGTCTTTTCTGTTGCCACTTCTACTTCTGCTGTTTCTTCTTTTTCTATCATCTTCATTATCCTTATCATCATGTAATAATAATGATGTAGTTGCTGATTCAGTAATGTTAGTTATAGTTTTAGTGACTGAGGGAAGAATATTTCCATTTCCTTCGTTTTTGAATAAATTCCTGATTTTTATACCTAAAAAGTAGTCTTCTAAAACTTCCCGTTTATCTTGATGTATAAAACCAGATGAAATTATTTTTTGTAGGATAATTCTAGATAATCTATTCTTATCTATATCACAATTCTTATACTGAAATTGGTTCTTAATTATGTAATGTAAACTTTCCAGTATTATTTTAAAAGATTCTGTCAAATTCATATTCTTTGCAGAACATTTGGGTTTCACTTCATTCTTATGTAAGTCGATTATCTTCAGTATATTATTTTTATACTTTTGAAGTGGGAATTTTACTTCACAGCAGTTACATTCCATAATTGGAATGATTTCATTCTTCAATCTAAACCCTTCATGTATGAAAGTTTGTTTATTTCTTGATATTTGAGTCTTTAAATTTTCATACTTAGTTTTAAATAAAAAGGCTGACTCTTCAAAAGATTTATCATCATCATCGATATCATCATCATCATCATCATCATCATCATGCTTATCCTTTTTTTTCATTGCCTTTATTATATATAATATTTCATTAATTTTATCTAATGTAGTTGTATATACTATAAATGGTGCTCTCTTACACTCATGATCTATTATTTTCTGGAATGATATAAATATGCCATTACATTTTATGCAAATGTACCAACCATTGTTATTATCCACGTAAGAAAATGTGGATAATTTTTCCAACTGATCATTAATTATCCATATTTTATATTTTTGTTTATCTTCCAATTCTGGATAGGATAGGGAGATAATTTTTTTTATTCTCTTATGGTATTCTTGAACATAAGTCAGTGTTCTTATACTAGAGTACAGATGAGTCCCCTTTAATATAAAATATTTAGGGAGACCATCATAGAGTTGTTCTTCTGATGTAAAGGTGGTTGGTGGCACACTGGGGAGTGGATCTCGACGATTCACGTTGTTCTTAATTGGAGCCATTGAAAACAATAAAGCAGAAGAATCCCACAGGCTGGAGAATCATGCATGTGTATACAACTGGCATTGAGACATCTTGTAGTTTTTAGGTTGTGCAGTGTTCTCACAGAGTAAATCCGAACCCTAAAACAAAGAAAAAAGTGTCACTTTTTATTTTATTCGTTTAACATAAAGATAAAATAATAGTATATTATGCTTGTTTAACTTTTTTTTTAAATATATAAACGATGTTTTTTTCATATGAATTAAGCCTAAACTTAAAAAATAAAGTATCTGAAATTAATAAATTTAAACAAATATATTTAGGTCTAGATAATAATAAAAAAGTTCAAGGGTTAGTTGTAAAAACCATGGAATATGGTTTTTTAACTAATTTAATGAAACATGAAAATATTGGCATTTGGCCACACAACCAGAAGAAAACTCTAATCACTAATTGGAAAGTTAGAGAGGTTAGAAACTTACTAAGAGCAATAGAATATTTAAATTTCATTAGAGGTCATAAAAAGATTAAGGAAGAGATAGTAGGAGATAAGGATATGTACACTTTATTAGGTTTAATTGATCTTGAAACTTGTGTTTTAAATTTACACAAAATATTAATGAGAGGATTGTTATCACCAGAAAAATGTGGTTATGTAAGTACCAATATACGCTGTACAAAGATTAGTAATAACACAAGTGTCAAGGGTTTGTATGTATATCCACATATCCATTCAATTCAGGATGGAGAAAATCGTATTTTGGCTATTTTGGACAATTACAATTCTACATTGACCCAAAAAATATTCACATTTTTAGGGCCAGAGGAAGAATTTGAATGGATTTTTAAATTAATTTCATGGTTTATCCTAGAAATGCTTACTCTCCATCCTTTTTCAGATGGAAATGGTCGTTTGACACGTCTTTTAGTCAATTATATATTGTCAACATTAATGCCATTTCCAACATCTATCATTGGGAATTTAGAATGGGCTATTATCCATGATCGAAAACTAAATACAAAAAAACAACGCCCACCTCTTAACATACTCAAATTAGTAATTGAAAGTGTCTTGTTCAATTGGCAAATGTATTTTTATCTGTTATCTGTGGTCAGAAAAAAATAATGAAACTTTATATTGTATTCATATGTTTAATTCTTTCTTCAATAATATTAAATTACATTTATAAGAAAAATATGAGTAATAATCCAAAGATAGACTCGAATTTAATATTAATGTCACACCCTCCATATGAAAAGATTACAAGAAAGATGGATTGTACTATTAACAATATAGCATGCCAGAAAAATGAAGACTGTCAAACATTTTGCTCTTCTTCTTTAGGAGTTACTTGCATTAATAGTGTTTGTAATTATGACACTGATCATAAATGTTTAAATGGAGGATTTCCTATTAATTATGTTGGGGAAACTAATTTAATAACCACCATATGTGCTTGTATGGATAATGGACACTATATCGGTGAGCAATGTCAATACCAAAATTCCTTTCGACCAACGTCTCACAAAAGCTTCCCTATTAGCTAAAGACAGATGTATATTATTTTAAATAAAAAAAAAAAAAAAAGATTTTCCCATCTATAAGTATACTACAATTTCACTATGTTGCTCTTTAAAATGAATGATCGATATTATACTAATCCACTTATTCAAAATTATGATCCGTTAAAACGAACTTATCAAGACTCACATATCAATCCCAATACTGGGACTTTTAATAAAATAACTCGTGATCTTCAAACTATAAGTTGTACTTCATCAAGAAAAAATAAGACGAGTTTATATGGTTTTGGATCACTAACAGATATGTGTGGGAAAAGAGAAATTGATTTGATTTTATTAACAAATGGAACAGTTCATCATTTATATCGTAGATTTTGGGAGACAAACACTATAAGTGGTTCCCATGTCATACGTCTACCTAGTTTAGATTATATACATTTTATCTTGGATGTTGATTTAAAAAAAATGTGTACTCTTGAATCATTTCGTTTATCGACAGCTGAGTACCTAGAATATCTAACACTTAAACAATCAGGGTCATCCTTACAATTAACAACATCCATTGTTAATGGACAGATCTATTATAATACAAATTATGTCATATATGAACTTGTTTCTCATATTGTTTATTATTTAGGTCTAGACTGGCTACCAATTTATATTTTAGGTAAATCACAAACGTTTACTCAAGGATTTCATCTTGAAATACCCCACCTAACTCTTTCCTATTATGATTTTGCCCTAATGTCCAATTCATGTAAAGAACTCTTACCTACCCTCGTAGATATTACTACCAATTATAGTATTTTTGGCTCTCAAAAAATTCAACTGCAAACACCTTTAAACGAAATGGACTGCACCTATTTACCATATGCTGTTTTCCACAAAAATAATATTTACGATATGTCAAACTCACCACCCTCATATATTTTATCAAGTATGGGTGAAGTTTTTGACTTATTTAATATCTGTAAATATCATGAACCTTCATCCATTAGAGGATTCCCAACTATTATCGGATTGGATGATGATACATATGCTCTGGATGTTTTTCAGAAAAATGTTCAAACATTTATGCAAAACAAAGAAAATATTGATGACGCCGAAAATTATGTTACTATATATGAAAATTATGATAATTCTAGGGAGAGAGATGAAGAAAAAATACCAGATATAACAGAAGAAGATTTTTTCATGTTTTCCAATGTTAACAATATTATCAATAAAATTATAGTGGGTTTATTTTTTGTTACACTTAGTAAGGAATATAAACTTTCTATATATAAATCTCTTCATTTTCAAGAGGAACAAGAAGAAGAGAATAACCAACTCTTAATTATACTTGAAAAATATCCAAATAGTTTTATACATATTAACGAAATTCCGCATTACCTGATTCTTCTTACAAATGACAATGACGCTGAGGCAAACTTTGACTACGATAAAATACAAATGACAGCAAATCGTATTGAAAAAGTGTTTACAGTTCAACCTTTAAGGCAAACATCTATTCGCGGAACAGTTGCCAGTAGCAATATCAGTCGAGATACCAATTCTTTCTTGAAACGAATTCAGCCATTTACCATTGAACATATAACCCGTTTATGTTTGCAGAGTAAACAACATCTTCACACTGTCTTGTATCTTTTAGCATTGTTATATGTTAAAAAGATCCGTCAAAAGTCCCTGGGAATGACATTTCCTGACTACAATTATTTTATAGCCAAAATAATTAGAGATTTAAATTTTAATCACTTAGATACTGGACCACTTTATGAAATCATCTATCTTCTTAACCGATATCAGGAACACCAGCAAGTAAAAGAAGAATTAGAAGATTGGATAATTTTGTGTCTTCTAAATCTTCTAATTGTTAGTGATGTGGTATCAATGAAAGAAGCTTTTGATCTAGTAGAAAAAATTGATTCTCAAAGATTGGATTTTGTCATGAATATAAATGTGGAAGAGTTTGACAGTGACACTTATCGGGTAGTACCATCAGCTAATAGTAATTCACGTCCTACTAAAATTCCTCGGATTATAATAGCTTTTTCTTTCCTACAGAATTTTGGTATAACGGAATATAACAATTTTTTAGCTATATATAAACCTATTATATGTGATAAGAATTCGCGCCAGATTAATGTTTGGGATAATACTACTAAGAAGTGGTCTGTAGCTAATAATCACATAAATTCTTCTTTACTAGCACCAGACCTAGCTTACATTGCACGTCAAATTATTTTAATTGATAGCATACTACAACAACAACAACAACCACCACAATTACTGGAAAATGAAATGTTTCTTTCACTTACCTTACCACCAACACCACTACAATCCAACAGCAACTTATTACCACCTCCTCCTCCGTTATCACCTTCTCCATCAATAACCTCATCAATTTCTTCATCGAATTCAAACTCAAACCTTCCTTCTCCTTCAGCCAAAGGTAGAGTCAAAAAAAAAACTACTGATTCTACAAATAATAATAATAATAATAATAATAATAATAATAATAATAATTACAAGAAACGAAGTCTTATTCAGAATAGTCTTCTAAATTCTATAAAGAGTTTTTATGCCAACATGAAAATCTTGGATATACCTCGATATTTTATTGCTTCTTCTCAATGTTATATCATCAGCGGCAGTAGCAGTAGTGAGATGAACCAAATTTTTTATATCCTACCACTTCCCCTGTACAAATCATCAAATAATACAAATTCTGATACAAGACCAACTATTTATGATTGGAGTGAAGTATTGAAACTATTAGATCACATACCAAAATGTACCTTTTTTATGCAGCAATGTAATCCAATATTAAAAGATATTCTACATTACGAAAGCGAAAAAAAGAAATATTATAAGAAGTTGACAGTTGAAGAGAAACATAAAATTCTCTTACTTAGTCGTGAACAATATCATATAAACTTTATAGATCGATTTTGGAATGATGGTATGAATAGATTAGCTCAACTTGTCAAATATTATGTGCTAAAACAAATGGTTACTTCTTTAGAATCACTAAACAGAGTTTCAGAAAATATTAATATAGAAAATAAATATCAAGATCTTCTTAATAGACTCATTGAAGAATGCCGTCATGGAATAAAAAATCGTAAAATTCCAATCAAAGAAAGTATTTACCATCTAGATGCTATTTTAAAAGAAAATCTAAAGGTAAATGGACGGTTTATACGAAAAGATGATGTTGGTGAACCAGTGAAACCTAATTGTAATTGTCAATTAGTTGATATTTTGTTAACACTAGCACAGATCTTTTGCTATGATGCAACTACTATGATTTATTTTTTTTCACTAATAGTAAAAGCATGCCATCGACAAAATGACAAGAAGATAACTTTGGGTATTGGAGATTCAAATTCAGGAAAAACTGCTTTATTAAATACTCTTACTCTAACTCTTGGTGATTTGACAGGTATTCTCTCAGTACATACAGCTCATAAGGGTCTCCAAGAACGGACCCATGATTTAGGAAGAGGTGGAAAAATGGTTAGAATGTGGTACATGGATGAACTGAGTACGACTAAAACCCTTAATTCTCTGTTTTTAAAGCAATTGAGCGGTCATGCTCCAATGTGGATTCGTCAAAACTATATGGATGGGGATACATATAATTTAGCAACACCTATTTTTTTGTTTGGCAACAATTGCCCAACTTTCAGCGAATATGACTCAGCCTTGATGCAACGACTTCGTTTCATTTCATTCCGTGCGCGGTTTGATTCTGAAGTGCCTACGTCATTTCAATATTCAATTTTTCCCCAATTTCATCTCATGACTGATGATCGAAAGAAAAAGCGTCTGACTGAAGGAATGATGGCACTCTTTATTCATGCTAACTGTCATGATAAACTCAATTCACCCTGGTTTGTATCAATGAACCAGACTGTTAACTTTCTCACACTCCCAATTAACATTATGGAGGCAACTGAGTTATATTCACCAGAACGTGGAATTGTAGCCCAAATAATGGAAGAGTGCCATCTGGTAGAGAAACCATATAGTGGGTTCATTACCCTACATCGTCTATCAGTTCTTTTGCGTAGTTTCCCCAAGGCCCTTAAAAATATTTCATTGGCAGATGCTCATCTTTTTTTTGAAAACGTATACCAGGTATCATGGCTACCAATAAACAGCAATCGTTTGGCAAATATTCCACAATCCCATTTACCAATTAATGAACCAACTATTAGTATCATAGAGGGAATTTGTGAACAAAATTGTGAAATAAATGATAGAAATCTTGCTAGATTAACTCAAAATTAAATTAAACAGGTATTAAAAAAAAAAAAACAGGATATATACTCTATATTTATATGTGTGTGTGAAATGAAAATATACTGAAAAACATATAATGTTTTCTTCACCTGGAAATAATAAATCGTCCCCTAAACCACAAATTGAAATAGAATCTCCCAAAAATGGAGAAAACAATAATAACAAACATAACAAATTAGAAAACCTTTTCAATGATTTTAAAAAACAAATAAAAACAGAAGATTTGATTTTTTTTAATTTGGATGATTCGACTTTATTAAATTTAGAAAGTGTATGTAAAATTATTAAAAAATAATTTTTTTTTATAAAATATATAAAAATAAATAGTATAAAATAAATGTCCAGTTCAACTAGGAGTCAATTAATTGTTTTTAATTTCCAAAATCGTAATGGAAAAGAAAAATATTTCCAAATAAGAATTTCAAAAACATATTCAACTGGAAATTTTAATAAAAAGTTTTTCCCACTGTTAACAGTAAAACAAGAAATACCACTAAGATTGTTAATTCATTACTATATTTCACTTAATATATTTACAGGAGAGGGATTAGGATCAGTAAAAAAAGGGGGAATTAATTATGGGTTAATTAGGAGATTCCAAAGAGCCAAAGTAAGAGAAGATAGAAACAGTCCAACAGAAGATGATGAAATTCATAGAAATGTCATACAAGATAATATTGAAGATGAAGTAGACGAGATCAGTGATCCTGGTCCATCTAATGGAAATAAATCTTCTTATGGTCTACTCCAGAAGGGTGGAATAAATGCCCCCTCTCATAGAAATCTCAATTCTTCTTCTCGTCCAAGGGGTATTCAAAACAATGGTACTTATATTTTCCCTCAATCGGAATCCAATAAAAATAACTTTATAGTTAGAAAAATATATCAAATCGCTGGATTGGGCTTTCCAGGATTCAAACTGAAATTTAATACTCGTTTCTTTGACATGAAAACTTTAAAACAATATTTGTCTAAATACATTGAACAAATACCTAAAAATGAAGGTTTTTCGTTAGAATATAAATACATAATATTATATATTAGAATGTTAACAAATTTATGGACATTTTTAATGGTAAAACAAGACCGGAAGGATCAAAAGTTAATTTATAAATATCTTATTAATGAAATTGGTAAGTTAAGAAAACATATTCAATTTAACAATAAAAAGTATATAGATAATAATAGCTTATACATGGTAAATTTTATTGAAAAAGCAAACATGTATAGTAGTGAATTATTTTACAAATTTGTTAGAAAATTGACGGACACTGTAATTTGTGATCATGATATCAAAGAGATCAATTCTAGAGATGCCACTAAATTACACTTCAAATTACTTACTGTGTTTGATTCACTAACTGCTGCTACACATCAACAGGCAGTAGTAGGTTTACAGAAATATATTTTGTACAGTGCATTAGACTATGATAATGCATCTTCCCAAAAAATGAATACTAATAATATTAAGTATAATTTCAGATATGCTAAGATCAATAGAGAGACTTGTGAAATTAATGACACTGATATCCATAGAAATATGGGTGATGATGATGATGAAGATTCTGATAATAATGTTGATGTTGATGGTAGTGGGGATACTCAAGGTCCCTTAGTAATTTTAAAATGTCGAAAAATTAGAAAGAAAGATAAATAAACTTTACTTATTATTTCCTCAAAGTTGAAGAGAATTAGTGACCCTTGCTCTTGAACCAGTACCAGTGCCAGTGCCAGGGGCAGATGGGTGAGGGATGGATGACTGATGATGGGTAAAGAGTGATAATTGTATGTATGACCTGGGTATGGTTTTCCGGTATTCCATGATAATTTAAGTTTTTTTTTTATTCCTAAAATGAATATATATTGTAACCTTACATACTATATATTAAGTAAACGGTTTATTCAAAACAATATTATTTCAAGACATGGCTATCAATACAGATCAGATAACAATTAAAATTTTAGATTTATCACCTGACATGATACAATTTAAAATAGAAAATATAAATTTAGCTGTAGTAAATGGATTGCGGCGGATTTTTATAGCTGAGACTCCTACTATAGCCATTGATTGGGTTCAAATTAAAAAAAATACAACTATATTAAGTGATGAGTTCATTATTCATCGTCTAGGTCTAATTCCAATACCTTCAGATGAATTCATTAATAAATTAAAGATTCCATGGAAATGTCAATGTATTAACTTTTGTACGAAATGTGCAGTAGAATTTATTTTGGATGTTAAATGTCGTGATGACAAACAATACCTCATAACAACATCTGATATAATACCATCTTTTCACAAAGAAATCCCAATTCCTTTGGTTAAACTTAATAATGGACAAGAATTATGCTTAAAAGCATATGCTATCAAGGGGATTGGCAAAAACCACGCCAAATGGAATCCGACAATTAATATAGATTTTGATTGCTGTAACAACACTTCTTCTTATTTTCTGGAAGATTGTAATAAACGAAAACAATTTTATTTCAATATTGAAAGTTCAGGTGCATTAAAGCCTGAAAATATTATGCTAATAGGCCTAGAAACTTTAAAAAACAAATTAACCTTCTTATTGGATAAATTTAAATGTTAATACTGTAAATAGAATACCAAACCGGGGTGTGTGTGTGTGTGTGTGTGTGTGTGTGTGTGTGTGTGTGTGTGTGTGTGTGTGTGTGCCCCCCCCAAAAAAAAATGGAATAATAAATGATCAAATATTTATTTTGCTTTTAATTATTCAATAAATGCATTAAGACAGAAATTATTGAGCAAGAAATTGATTAGAAAAATTTAGTTTTTATTAAATCATATTTCGTTTTAACCTGATTAGAGTCGTTTAATTCTATATCTTCATTTAATGTATAAGATGAGAAGTTATTATAAATCCAAATGAAAAGTGCTAAACTTATCAAAAAAATAGGAATTATAATAATAAAAATAAGAACAGTCGAATTGATATTGATTGTTTCTTGTGTGTCATTTGGTATAGTTGAGTTGGTGGTTTCTTCTTTGGGAGTTTCTTCTGTTATTTCTAAAGTTGACTGGCTTTCTTCGGTTGTTGGTGGGGTGGTTGCCTTAATAATTATTATTTCTTCGGTTGAGACAACTGTATATGTTTTCGTCGCTGTATCATTTTCCCATGGTGGTGGTGTTGTGGCCATGGCCGGTCTTTCTGGTGATGATGTTACCTGGCTTTCTTGAGAGGTAGATGCTGTCGTCTCCTCATGGGTGTCGTTGGTTGTTGTGGTTATGGTTGTTGGTGTTGTTGTTGTTGTTGTCGAGGGAGGAGTAGTTCCTGTTTCCTCGTAGTCCTGGTTTTCTTGAGAGGTAGATGGTGTCGTCTCCTCATGGGTGTCGTTGGTTGTTGTGGTTATGGTTGTTGTTGTTGTTGTTGTTGTTGTTGTCCAGGGAGGAGTAGTTCCTGTTTCCTCGTAGTCCTGGTTTTCTTGAGAAGTAGATGCTGTCGTCTCCTCATGGGTGTCGTTGGTTGTTGTGGTTAGGGTTGTTGTTGTTGTTGTTGTTGTTGTTGTCGAGGGAGGAGTAGTTCCTGTTTCCTCGTAGTCCTGGTTTTCTTGAGAAGTAGATGCTGTCGTCTCCTCATGGGTGTCGTTGGTTGTTGTGGTTATGGTTGTTATTGTTGTTGTTGTTGTCGAGGGAGGAGTAGTTCCTGTTTCCTCGTAGTCCTGGTTTTCTTGAGAGGTAGATGCTGTCGTCTCCTCATGGGTGTCGTTGGTTGTTGTGGTTATGGTTGTTGTTGTTGTCGAGGGAGGAGTAGTTCCTGTTGCCTCGTAGTCCTGGTTTTCTTGAGAGGTAGATGCTGTCGTCTCTTCATGGGTGTCGTTGGTTGTTGTGGTTATGGTTGTTGTTGTTGTTGGTATTGAGGGAGGAGTAATTCCTGTTGCCTCGTAGTCCTGGTTTTCTTGAGAGGTAGATGCTGTCGTCTCTTCATGGGTGTCGTTGGTTGTTGTGGTTATGGTTGTTGTTGTTGTTGTCGAGGGAGGAGTAGTTCCTGTTTCCTCGTAGTCCTGGTTTTCTTGAGAGGTAGATGCTGTCGTCTCCTCATGGGTGTCGTTGGTTGTTGTCGAGGGAGGAGTAGTTCCTGTTTCCTCGTAGTCCTGGTTTTCTTGAGAGGTAGATGCTGTCGTCTCCTCATGGGTGTCGTTGGTTGTTGTCGAGGGAGGAGTAGTTCCTGTTTCCTCGTAGTCCTGGTTTTCTTGAGAGGTAGATGCTGTCGTCTCTTCAAGGGTGTCGTTGGTTGTTGTGGTTATGGTTGTTGTTGTTGTTGTGGGTACGCCGCGCCGCTCGAGAACACGCCCACGCAGCCTAGCGTCTACCGAAGGGACTGAGATACGCCGGTCCGAGCTCGGTTCAGAACAGTTGGCCGGACAGAGCGGACGTCCCCAACCTTCACCTCGCCCAGTCTCCTGGCTTTCTTGAGAGGTAGATGCTGTCGTCTCTTCATGGGTGTCGTTGGTTGTTGTGGTTATGGTTGTTGTTGTTGTTGTCGAGGGAGGAGTAGTTCCTGTTTCCTCGTAGTCCTGGTTTTCTTGAGAGGTAGATGCTGTCGTCTCTTCATGGGTGTCGTTGGTTGTTGTGGTTATGGTTGTTGTTGTTGTTGTCGAGGGAGGAGTAGTTCCTGTTTCCTCGTAGTCCTGGTTTTCTTGAGAGGTAGATGCTGTCGTCTCCTCATGGGTGTCGTTGGTTGTTGTGGTTATGGTTGTTGTTGTTGTTGTTGTCGAGGGAGGAGTAGTTCCTGTTTCCTCGTAGTCCTGGTTTTCTTGAGAGGTAGATGCTGTCGTCTCCTCATGGGTGTCGTTGGTTGTTGTGGTTATGGTTGTTGTTGTTGTTGTTGTTGTTGTCGAGGGAGGAGTAGTTCCTGTTTCCTCGTAGTCCTGGTTTTCTTGAGAGGTAGATGCTGTCGTCTCCTCATGGGTGTCGTTGGTTGTTGTGGTTATGGTTGTTGTTGTTGTTGTTGTTGTTGTCGAGGGAGGAGTAGTTCCTGTTTCCTCGTAGTCCTGGTTTTCTTGAGAGGTAGATGCTGTCGTCTCCTCATGGGTGTCGTTGGTTGTTGTCGAGGGAGGAGTAGTTCCTGTTGCCTCGTAGTCCTGGTTTTCTTGAAAGGTAGATGCTGTCGTCTCCTCATGGGTGTCGTTGGTTGTTGTGGTTATGGTTGTTGTTGTTGTCGAGGGAGGAGTAGTTCCTGTTGCCTCGTAGTCCTGGTTTTCTTGAAAGGTAGATGCTGTCGTCTCCTCATGGGTGTCCTTGGTTGTTGTGGTTATGGTTGTTGTTGTTGTCGAGGGAGGAGTAGTTCCTGTTTCCTCGTAGTCCTGGTTTTCTTGAAAGGTAGATGCTGTCGTCTCTTCATGGGTGTCTTTGGTTGTTGTGGTTATGGTTGTTGTTGTTGTTGTTGTTGTTGTTGTCGAGGGAGGAGTAGTTCCTGTTTCCTCGTAGTCCTGGTTTTCTTGAGAGGTAGATGCTGTCGTCTCTTCATGGGTGTCGTTGGTTGTTGATATTACTACCAGTCTTGGTTTGGCTGTTGTTGAGTTGCTAATAAGAGGTTTAGTTATCTTTTTCTTTTTAGTTGTTGTTGTGTTGTAAGCTGCTCTCTCATTTTCTGAAGTTATCATTAGTGAGACAAATGTAGATGTTTCCGTCACTGTAACATTTTCCCATGATGGTAGAGGGGCTGTTGATGTTTTCTCATTTTCAATTAAGTGGGAAGTTGTAATTGGTGTAGTTGTGTTTTTCTTTTTGGACCACATACAACTTTTGGTAAATCCAACTATTAATATGAGTATTAGCACATTCATTTTCTTTTAGTGTCAGGAAAAGGTTGATATGTGAATCGATCAAAATTCACAGAAGAAATGAAATAAATTTGCTGTGATTTACTATATTTATATGGTCCACTAGGAAAATCGAGCACAAGACACTGCCAGGGTAGCAGGCTGTCACAAACCCCGTTAACAGCACTAGCCTGTGTGAGAGAGAGACACACACACACGTCCGCTCTCTCCGGGAGGCAGCGTGCCACTGTAAAGAAAAGGAGCCGGAGGATCATTTTTTATCTCCTC
>NC_091203.1:33254757-33477401 GCF_040958095.1 Procambarus clarkii | reverse complement strand
TGACACTACTTGGCCTCTCACGTATCTAAGTTTTTGATTTCACAACACGACAGCTTACTAAAATTCCTTTTACATTAAAAGAAAATGAAAGTATTGCCTCTACTCTATACAAATCGATTTATAGATTATTCTAAAACTTTTTTTGCATTTTAAAGAGTGATGCATAACAAATCCTTTAATTGATATATATTGCATACTAAAAAGATTAAATTTGTCAATTTAGTTACAACACTTATGCATTAAGTTTCAAAACATCTTTACCAATTTCTTTTGGAGAGTTGGGAAATTAATGGGTCAGCTAGTGTTATCAGCAACTGGCACATGCTGGCAAGACAGGGATAGCAGGAGACAAGGACAGTAGGAGGCCACACCTTAATACTACCTCTATGCTGTCGTTTACGAAATTTATCCTGAAATCCTTGATAATGGAAAAAACTAATTGAAACCATTTTGTAAGCATAGGCCAGCTTGTACGGACAACTGCAACTAATTTAAATTTAACTATACTTGGTTTCAAATTAACATACGTTTACACGCGTGGGCGAGCCCCCACACACTACAAGGGTAGCCCACACCCGTGTTGCTGGGCGAGCCCCCACACACTACAAGGGTAGCCCACACCCGTCTTGCTGGGCGAGCCCCCACACACTACAAGGGTAGCCCACACCCGTCTTGCTGGGCGAGCCCCCACACACTACAAGGGTAGCCCACACCCGTGTTGCTGGGCGAGCCCCCACACTACAATGGTAGCCCACACCCGTGTTGCTGGGTGCAACAGTAAACATTACACTGCTCAAGTATCGACATTCGTGGTCAAGCGTCTATTGGAAATTGGTAGGCTCTTGCACTAGCGAATCATTAAGACTTTTTGCTGTAGAGTACAAAAATGTAGTCAACCAAGTTGTCACACGTACCCACCAAGTAAAATCATTAGTAGTTAATTAACAAATACCAGACGATTTGTTAATCTACAAACACACACAGCTGTTAATATTAAAACTTGAGCCCATTCTTGTATCTTATTCGGATGTTATGGAACAAGCTTTGAGCATTTTAAAACTATCTTATGTTACCGTAAAGATTTCCATTTAATGTTAAAAATTATGGAAATTTTACAAAGTAAGATTAATTTCTGTTCCTGCCAAATCCTTGCTAGGGTTCACTTTTATACAAGGTCGACCAGAGAACTTTATGACTGAACTGTAGTAACACTGTAGTAACCGATTATACACCCACAGTAACCAGCTTAATTCCCGTGTCGCTTGCTGTCACTAGGGGAGAAAATGGCGACATTGTTAAATTAAAGGAGTACTAGATGGGGTACCCAGCTGTATGTACCCAATAATGAACAGTGTTTTCATGTTAAAGTATTTCCGAGAACATGAAACTCAAGGTCAGTATTTATGGCATAATCAACGGTTATGTCCTGAAGCCTAGTCTCGGGTATATAGTTTTTTATCCCGTTGTCGAGACCCTTTGCGCTACAAAATTAATTACAATAATATATAATGGAGCGAGGACTCCTCAAGCAATTAACTGTCTATATTAAAACAAAAGTTTGGATAAACTTTCCTGAGGATTGTATACTTGCCTCATTTGTTTACTCATAACGCAAGAAGCACAACGCTGTTTCGGATCAATGCCCTCCACACCACCACCTACACCGTTTATACAAACACGAATGACGCTAAAAGTCGCCACGTAAAGCTGAGATTATCTCGTGTTATCCATCTCGAAGACAAAGCGAGACCTCAGTACAGTTTTGAAGTAAACGGGGGGGGGGGGGGTTGATAAATTACCGCTATCCAGCAACTCTCACAGACCATGCTACAACCAGCCTATCCTCCAAACGAAGACCCAAAAGTGATTCCATGCACCCGCCAATCCTCCTGTGTATGAATGAAAATCGGCTTACACACTACTCACAACTGATTTCGTTCGAACACTTCCGAAACAAGTGCTTCACTTACGAATTTTGTTCGAACCACAACGCTGTAAATGCTTCACCCACGTACTACAAATACAAATAATCGCCAACAGAACCTAAATACCTAACCTAACCTATGCCTATAGATATGCACGATATGCTAATATATTATAATATTAATTTATATATACATGAGAAAATTCCTGTTTTTAATGAACAGCATGTTAAAATTTATGAATGCGTCTGTGGGGTCGACCGCTGGATGTAATGGACTTGAATCGAGGACGGGTTAACTCCAACCCATTCCAGTGTTCGTCCTTGTAAACACTGAAAAAAATCTTCGTTAATCCAGAAGCCACAACAATATCTATGATTGAAAAACACTTTACATACAACTCACTGGATTATGTTTGAAATTCTCGTACATGGCTTCACTTTCTTCCTGTGTTCGAGTTTTCTCTTGATGCTTCACTCACATACCGCAAAATATAAGTTATTGCCAACAGAACCAAAACATCTAATTTATGTTTTATACACAAATCTTTATACATCATTATACACAAATCTAATACAAAATTATTTTCAATTAGTTAAAATATTCCTTTTGGTTACACAGTATGTACAGATAAACGAGCGAGTCTCTGGGATTGGCAGCGGCTGTGACAAGCGTAGCCTGGGCATGGTTGTCATTAAAACATTAGTCCATCATCAGATAATCATAACTCTTTATTATGCTTACACCAGAATTTAAACGTCATCATATTAAAATGATATTACCCAATATCTACAGAAGAGAATGCCTGTCTGATTTTGATATTTGAGTTTACTAATTGTGCCTATATGATCGAGCTGTTAGTTCTTGGATCTCGCCTTTCTAACCTTCGGTTGTCTAATGTACTGACTCCCGATCTCTTTGAGACGAGGGATGGGCAAAGAGGGGTACCAAGAGGTGGAACAAAGTGACGTACAAAGAGGAGGGGCTAAGTGGGGGACTAAGAGGTTGGGGCGAAGTGGGAGATCAAGAGGAGGGACGAACTGGAGGACCGAGAGGAGGGACGAAGTGACGTACCAACAGGAGGGGCGAACTGGGGAACCAAGAGGAGTGACGAAGTGACGTACTAAGAGTAGTGGTGCATTGGGGAACCAAGAGGAGGGGACGAATTGGGGGACAAAGAGGAGGGGAAAGAAGGAGATCGGATAAAGAGAGGGCAAGAGGGACAAAGGTTAAGGGGGGTAACCGGATACCCCCGTTTCTATAGAACGAATATAAAGAGAAATGTCTCTGTTCGAAGTTGGAGGCCTCATGGGGAATAAGGAGAAGAAATGGGAAGAAAGAGGGGAAAAGGTGGGATGAAAGGTAGAATGGGGTGATAGGGGAGAGGAGGAAGAGTGTTGGAACACACAAACTGTCTCGGGGACCACCGGATATCCCTGGTAGTCTATATCTATAAAAAGAATATCTATCTATTCGGTCGGCCGAGCGGACAGCACACTGGACTTGTGATCCTGTGGTCCTGGGTTCGATCCCAGGCGCCGGCGAGAAACAATGGGCAGAGTTTCTTTCACCCTATGCCCCTGTTACCTAGCAGTAAAATAGGTACCTGGATGTTAGTCAGTTGTCACAGGCTGCTTCCTGGGGGTGGAGGCCTGGTCGAGGACTGGGCCGCGGGGACACTAAAAAAGCCCCGAAATTATCTTAAGATAACCTCAAGATAGATCTATCTGTCTGTCCAAGGTTGGCCGGGAGACACTTGAGGGAAAGACTTACTCAGCTTTGTAAGATATTTGGTCTAGGGTACAGGACGGTCATAGGCTGATCGAGGTCGCCAGAGTTCAACAGGGAACGATGTGCCGGGGTCACAGTCTGACCTCCATCACCATTTTTGGCACTGCCCTCCACCTACACCTGGGTTAATATGAAAAATAACAAAATAAATAAATTCTTACGGTGATATATATAATTATTCAGTGATCTTACAAAAATTAACATAACTTTTTTGTTATTCTTACATTTGCCATAGTTGTGGACAAGAGAAAATCCTCCCACAGCTTCAAAGGATTTCTCAAGCCTCGCCCCTTTCTCAACGTAAGCAAGAAACTATTACATTGTCTAAGTCGTTCACACCGCTAGGCTCCTCCCACCGCTGGACCACCCACTCGCCAATGGTAGACAATTGTATTATTTTTAATCATCATTTTTATGTAAGAGAAACAGAGGGATACTAATTGAAAAGGCAGATACAGACAGAGACAAACAGAATAAAAAAGAGAGAGAGACAAACTGTCATAAAGAGACAGATACTGGAACACAGAGGCCGAGTACACTAGGGCAAAGAGACAGTGAGAAGAAGACAAACAGAAAAACAGAAGCAAACAACAACACACAGAGACAGACAGAGGAAGACAACAAAACACAGAGACAGACAGACAGACAGAGGATGACAACAACACACATAGACAGACAGACAGACAGACAGAGGACGACAACAACACACACAGACACAGACAGCGGGAGACAACAACACGCAGAGACTGACAGACAAACAGACAGAAGCAGACAACAACACAGAGACAGACAGAGGAAGACATCAACATACATAGGCAGACAGACAGAGGCAGACAACAACACAGAGACAGACAGAAGCAGACAACACACCGAACCAGACAGAAAACATCACACAGAAACAGACACAGAAAGACAGACAGACAGACAGACAGACAGACAGACACAGACAGAGGCAGACACATAAGAAGACAGAGACAGACATGAAGAGAAGGAAGGAAAACGGGGAATGGGTGACGTGTGAATAGGGAAGGAAATGGAACTGTTTGAAGAGAGGGATGAAGTTACGAGGTGATAGGAGAAAAGAGGAGGGGGCGAGAGGGGGAGAGGGGAGAGTAGTGTGAGGGGGAATAAAGGCAAGGAGGGTGTAAAATAGGGGGGGAGAGCGTGAAGGAGAGGGGAGCGATGTGAAGAGAGGGAGAATAGGGAAAGAGAGATGAGAGATGGGGGGGGGGGGTGAGGTTGGGAGAAAAGGGGAAGTGGGGAAGAGGAGCAGAGAGACCCGGACACAGCCGTGTTCTCCTCCTCTAGTCCTGTATAATCTATATAAATAAAATTGGAAACGTTCGTTTGTTCAAAATCACTAATCTCCGAAAGTTCTTCACCGATTTCTTTGAAATTTTCACACAACGTTCCATTCGCATCCGGCCAGGTTTTTATCTACATACTATATAGATGTCACGTCTGTGATGGTAAAAAATTAAACATGCTTTTTCTGAAACAAATGTGTTTTTCATGTGAGGGAAATCTTCGAAACCTCTTTACTGATTGCTTTGAGCGTTGCATTCGAATAGGCGCGTCTTTTTATATGTCTACTATATACATGCCTCATCTGTGACAGGACGGTCTCGCTTCATGCAGGTCGGCGTTCAATCCCCTGCCGTTCAAATAGTTGGGTACCATTCCTTTCCCCGCATCCTATCCCAAATCCTTATCCTGACCCCTTCCAAGTGCAATATAGTCGTCATGGCTTGGCGCTTTCCCCTTATATTACTTACACGCTGTAATCTCCGAAAATTCTTCACCGATTCTTTCGAAATTTTGACACAACTTTGCATTCGAATGCACACTTCTTTTTATATGCCTACTATATAGATACCATCCCCTGTGACAAGTAAAACAGTGTAATCTGTTGCACATAATAGCAACATGTACGCTATACTAAATATGTCACGAATTCCATTTCAATGTTTCAGATTGCATTGATAAATTAATTTTTCATAGCTTTCGATTTATTTTATTTTTTATTGAATTAGTTTGTGTGACATTGTGTTGGAATTGAGCTGTGTTGTTTGCCATACCGTTCATTTCGTAAGTATAAGTATTGATGCCACACCTATGACAAGTAAAATTATGCTTTTCTTGAAAAACAGCGCCATCTGTTGCATGTAAAAGCAACACACATGCTATACTAAATATGTTACAATTTCATTTCAATGTTTCTGATTGCATTGATAAATTGAATTTTCATAGATTTGGATTTATTTTCATTTTGATTTAATTATTTTGTGTGAATTGCGTTTGAATTGAGCTGTGTTGCTTACCATACAGTTTATTTCGTGAGTATAGTTTATTTTTTTCATATTTTCATTTCATTTTTTAACTGTTTTTCTTATATTTCAGTGATGGGAACATCAGATCACTTGATGTTCCCAATTTTCTGATGGGAAGATCATACCATTTGGGAAGGCATCAGACGAGGGAGTGGCGAATGGTGGGGATGATGAGGGGATGGAAGTGAGAGATTGTGGGGAGGACGAGGAGACATGGGAGGGGTTAATGGTGGGGAAGGACGAGGTTGACGAGGGAGTTTGGGATGGTGAGGACGAGGGGATGGGGGAATGGAGAATGGTGGGGAGGACAAAGGGACAGGGGAGTGGGGCATGGTGGGAAGGACGAGTGGAGTGCGAATTGTTGGGAAGCTGAGGAGACGGGTGAGGGGTGAAAACAGGGGAGGACTGGGGGACAGGGAAGGTTGCTTTGGCTCAGCAATGCATGTATTAACGTGCGGCCGGGTACAACTAGTGTATATATATATATATATATATATATATATATATATATATATATATATATATATATATATATATATATATATATATATATATATATATATTAGTATATTTTGGTAGCAGTCTTTCCTGTAGACATATATTATTAAATATGACCGAAAAAGTAAGATTAATAATTCTAACACGAATTTTCTCAATCTTTCGTACATTACGCTTCACTGTTGGAGGTAAATCAAAAATCAATTCTCCAAAATTCATTTATATTTCTAGTCTGACGCGACACGGGCGCGTTTCGTAAAACTTATTACATTTTCAAAGACTTTAGTTCACAAACACACAACTGAATAGAACTTACGTATCTCCGATTTTATATCTACATTTGAGTGAGGTGGAAGGGGTGATGTGGCATTAACACAAGACAGAACAAAATGTGGTATTAATAGGGTATTAATTTCATCAACACAAGACAGAACAAGAGTATTAATAGGGTATTAATTTCATCAACACAAGACAGAACACGAAGCAATGGATATTGAATTGAAGTGTTTGTAGAAAGCCTATTGGTCCATATTTCTTGATGCTTCTATATTGGAGCGGAGTCTTGAGGTGGGTAGAATATAGTTGTGCAATAATTGGCTGTTGATTGCTGGTGTTGACTTCTTGATGTGTAGTGCCTCGCAAACGTCAAGCCGCCTGCTATCGCTGTATCTATCGATGATTTCTGTGTTGTTTACTAGGATTTCTCTGGCGATGGTTTGGTTGTGGGAAGAGATTATATGTTCCTTAATGGAGCCCTGTTGCTTATGCATCGTTAAACGCCTAGAAAGAGATGTTGTTGTCTTGCCTATATACTGGTTTTTTTGGAGCTTACAGTCCCCAAGTGGGCATTTGAAGGCATAGACGACGTTAGTCTCTTTTAAAGCGTTCTGTTTTGTGTCTGGAGAGTTTCTCATGAGTAGGCTGGCCGTTTTTCTGGTTTTAAAGTAAATCGTCAGTTGTATCCTCTGAATTTTGTCTGTAGGGATAACGTTTCTATTAACAATATCTTTCAGGACCCTTTCCTCCGTTTTATGAGCTGTGGAAAAGAAGTTCCTGTAAAATAGTCTAATAGGGGGTATAGGTGTTGTGTTAGTTGTCTCTTCAGAGGTTGCATGGCTTTTCACTTTCCTTCTTATGATGTCTTCGACGAAACCATTGGAGAAGCCGTTATTGACTAGGACCTGCCTTACCCTACAGAGTTCTTCGTCGACTTGCTTCCATTCTGAGCTGTGGCTGAGAGCACGGTCGACATATGCGTTAACAACACTCCTCTTGTACCTGTCTGGGCAGTCGCTGTTGGCATTTAGGCACATTCCTATGTTTGTTTCCTTAGTGTAGACTGCAGTGTGGAAACCTCCGCCCTTTTCCATGACTGTTACATCTAGAAAGGGCAGCTTCCCATCCTTTTCCATCTCGTAAGTGAAACGCAGCACGGAACTCTGCTCAAATGCCTCCTTCAGCTCCTGCAGATGTCTGACATCAGGTACCTGTGTAAAAATGTCGTCAACATACCTGCAGTATATGGCCGGTTTCAAGTTCATGTCGACTAAGACTTTTTGCTCGATGGTACCCATGTAGAAGTTTGCAAACAGGACACCTAGGGGAGAACCCATGGCGACCCCATCTACTTGCTTGTACATGTGCCCATCCGGGCTCAAGAAGGGTGCCTCTTTAGTACAAGCTTGGAGTAGTTTCCTCAAAATATTTTCTGGTATGTCAAGAGGAGTACAGGCTGGATCACGATACACTCTGTCGGCTATCATTCCGATTGTCTCGTCCACATATATATATATATATATATATATATATATATATATATATATATAATAATATATATATATATATATATATATATATATATATATATTATATATATATATATGTCGTACCTAGTAGCCAGAACGCACTTCTCTGCCTACTATGCAAGGCCCGATTTGCCTAATAAGCCAAGTTTTCATGAATTAATTGTTTTTCGACTACCTAACCTACCTAACCAAACTTTTTCTGCTACCTAACCTAACCTATAAAGATAGGTTAGGTTAGGTTAGGTAGGGTTGGTTGGGTTCGGTCATATATCTACGTTAATTTTAGTTCCAATAAAAAAAAATTGACCTCATACATAATGAAATGGGTAGCTTTATCATTTCATAAGAAAAAAAAATTGAGAAAATATAATAATTCAGGAAAACTTGGCTTATTAGGCAAATCGGGCCTTGCATAGTAGGCCCAGAAGTGCGTTCTGGCTACTAGGTACGACATATATATATATATATATATATATATATATATATATATATATATATATATATATATATGTATATATATATATATATATATAGTAGGCATCCTTCAGTCTCGGGAGACTATGGAGTTGCGCCCTAGTTGTCAATTCTGGTGCAGCGTCTGGTGTGACTGATGAGGCCAATCCGAGAGTGGCAGTCCTTCCCACACCAAGCACAAACGAAGTCCGATTCTGGTCTGTCTTCCTGGCTACCCGCTTTCCTTCTCTGTCTCTTTGCCTCCGATTCCTTGGCAAGTGACTCCTCGAACTTGGAGAGACCTCTTTGAACAGACTGCCTCCAGGCTGAACGGTCTGCAGCCAGTGTCTCCCATATAGCTAGATCGACGTCCATGGCTTTCAGGTCCCTCTTGCATACGTCTTTGTACCGTAGCTGGGGCTTGCCTGTTGGACGCTTTCCCTGCATCAGCTTTCCGTACATGAGATCCTTGGGGATCCTGCCGACGCCCATTCGCACAACGTGCCCGAGCCAGCGCATTCGTCTCTGTTTCAGCATTGTGTACATGCTGGTGATTCTTGCTCTCCCCAAGACGTTGTTGTTTGTCACCTTGTCCAGCCAGGTGATGTCCAAGATGTGTCGAAGGCAGCGCATGTGGTAGGCATTCAGCTGTCTTTCCTGACGGGCGCGGAGTGTCCAAGACTCACTGCAATAAAGGAGAGTGCTCAGGACACAGGCTCTGTAAACCTGAATCTTAGTATACTCAGTTAGCCTATTGTTGGTCCACACTCTCTTTGTCAGTCTGGACATGGTAGTAGATGCCTTACCGATGCGTTTGTTTAGCTCCGTATCAAGAGAGAGGGAGTCAGAGATTGTGGAGCCCAGGTACACGAAGTCTTGAACGACTTCCAGTTTGGAATCAGAGATGCCGATGTCAGGTGGGGAGTCCACTCCTTGTCCCATGACTTGTGTTTTCTTCAGACTGATGGTGAGTCCGAAAGCCTGAGAGGCCTCGCTGAAGCGGGTTATGAGCCGTTGGAGGTCTTCAGCTGAGTGGGCAGTGACTGCTGCGTCGTAGGCAAAGAGGAAGTCGCGCACACACCTCAGCCGAACCTTTGTCTTGGCTCTCAGCCTGGCGAGGTTAAAGAGCTTTCCATCCGACCTGGTCCGGAGGTAAATGCCTTCCGTGACAGATCCGAAGGCATGCCGCAGCATAACTGCGAAGAAAATCCCGAATAGGGTTGGAGCCAGTACGCAGCCCTGCTTTACTCCACTTCGGATGTCAAAGGCGTCTGATGTTAGGCCATCAAAGACCACGGTGCCCCTCATGTTCTCATGGAAAGATCTGATGATGCTGAGGAGCCTGGGTGGGCATCCGATCTTGGGGAGGATCTTGAACAGGCCATCCCTGCTGACGAGGTCGAAGGCCTTCGTCAGATCTATGAAGGCTACAAAGAGTGGCTGCTTCTGTTCCCTGCATTTCTCCTGCAGTTGTCTGAGGTAAAAGACCATGTCGATGGTGGACCTGCCAGCTCTGAATCCGCATTGTGATTCTGGATAGACTCTCTCTGCAAGTACGTGGAGCCTCTTCAATGCGACTCGAGCAAACAGCTTTCCGACAATACTGAGGAGGGAGATTCCACGGTAGTTGTTGCAGTCGCCCCTGTCACCTTTATTCTTATACAGTGTCACGATGTTGGCATCCACATGTCCTGTGGCACCTCTCCTTCTTCCCAGCAGAGGCAGAGAATTTCATGCAGCTCCATGAGCAGGCTACCTCTGCAGCACTTCAAGGTCTCAGCAGGAATGCCATCTATGCCAGGAGCTTTACCAGAAGCAAGGGAGTCTATTGCATCGCTGAGTTCTTCCAGGGTCGGTTCGCTGTCGAGCTCCATTAACACAGGCAGACACTCAATGGGGCTCAGGGCATCTTCGGTGACCACATTGTCCCTGGTGTATAGCTCAGAGTAGTGCTCGACCCAGCGCTTCAGCTGCAGTGTCTGGTCCTGAATCACCTCGCCAGTGGCAGATTTCAGAGGAGCGGTCTTCCTCTGGATTGGGCCGAGGGCCTGCTTGATGCCGTCATACATTCCCCTGACATTGCCTGTATCCGCTGCAGTCTGTATCTGGGAGCAGAGCTGGAGCCAATAGTTGTTGGCACATCGCCTGGCGCTCTGCTGCACTTTGCAGCGGACGGCCCGAAGGATCTGTAAGTTGCGCTGACTTGGGCAGGCTTTGTAGGCTGCCAAGGGCGTTTCTCTTCTCTTCGATTACAGGTGTCATCTCTTCCGAGTGAGCCTCGAACCAGTCTGCCGACCTGTTGGTCTTCTTGCCAAAGGTGGAAATGGCAGCGTTGAACACAGCGTCTCTGAAGTGCTCCCATCTTTTACAGGCAGTGACCCCAGCTGGGCCAGGGAGAGCTTCCTCGAGCACGTGTGCAAAATCTTCCACCTTGTCCTGGTTGCGGGTCTTGGTGGTGTCGATGCGAGGTCTGCCCGCCTTTTTCGAGTGATGAATCTTCTTTGGTTGCATCTTGACCCTGCTACATACCAGGGAGTGGTCGGTGTCACAGACAGCACTCTGGTAGCTACGCGTAATCTTGACGCTGGGTAGACTTGCACGCCTTGTAAGAATCAGGTCAAGCTGGTGCCAGTGCTTGGATCTGGGGTGTCTCCAAGATACTCTGTGTTGAGGCTTTGTGCCGATAAACGTGTTGGTGACACAAAGACCATGAAGGCAGCCAGAGTTCTAGCAGACGTTGCCCGTTCTCATTCATCCTTCCTATGCCGAATTGACCTAGGCAAGTGGGCCAAATGTTGTGCTCGGCACCCACTCTGGCGTTGAAGTCGCCGAGGATGAACAGTGGCTCCTTTACAGGGATTCTTGCTGTATATATATATATATATATATATATATATATATATATATATATATATATATATATATATATATATATATATATATATATATATATATATATATATATAATATATATATATATATATAATGTTTCATTAAATATGACCGCATATTCTGTATTTATTATTTTCTGGTTTAGGGCTTCTATCCCTCTAACAGAGGGATAGAAGCTTAAGGGTTTAAGAAGAAATAGGGCTTAATTGAAATAGGAGTTCTCCAAGGGCTTAAGAAGCATCAGGGCTTAATTGAAATAGGAGTTCTCCAAAACTCATATTTGTACTTTTAAGGTGAAGAAAAGAAGTGATTTACTATAGAGTGTATTACACTTATTTGTATAATTTGCACGACGTTTCGAACCTCCATGGTTCATTCTCAAGTGAACAGATCTTACAATACTAGTTGATTTTATACCCGCATTAGGTCAGGTGATAATACAATGAAGGTGAAAACATGGGGGGATACATAAGGGATAAACATAGGGGCTGCAGAAGGCTTATTGGCCCATACGAGGCATCTCCTATCTAAACACAAAGATTAATCCAGTGTGATTGGCCTGTTATGTTGGACATTGTCTTCTGTGTTGGCATCGATATGTTCTTGTCTTGTCCTTACTCTCATGGTGGGTAGAGTAAATAGTTCCGTGATTTGGGTGTTCATGGTAGGTCGCTCTATTCTTATGTGAATTGCCTCAAGAATTTGTAATCTTCTTGAATCTTGGGTTTTGTCTATTATGCAAGTATTCTTGTTCAACATTTCTCTTGTTAGAGTAATGTCATGGGCTTGTCTCATGTGATTCCTAGGGGCACCAGATTGAAGATGGCATGTCAAACGCCTCGTCAGCTTGGTCGACGTCATACCTATGTACTTACATTGAAGGTTACATCCTTCGTGGGGGCAAGTGTACATGTATACAACGCTTGACTGCTGTAAAGGGTTCTCCGTCGGCTTCGGGCTGTTTTTGATAAGGAGTTCGGAAGTCTTCTTGGTTTTGTAGAATATTATCAGGTTTATGTTTTGGTTAGGAGTAGTGCTTTTTACTCCTTTACGGATTATTTCTGCATTATTCTTTCCTCTTTTATATGTTCACTGTGCGTGGTTGATTTGTAATATAATTTTATTGGGGGTGTTGTGGTTTCTGTTCTAGGTTCTGAATTATTCCAACGGTCCAAGTGTCTTCTTATAGCAGCGTTTATTTCCGCGTTGCTATATCCGTTGTTCACCAATACCTGAGTTACTCTTTCAAACTCTCTACTCACGTTGCTCCATTCAGAGCAGTGGGTAAGCGCTCGACGAATATAAGCATTGAGAACACTGGCTTTGTATCTTTGGGGGCACTCACTTCTACCGTTCAGGCATAATCCTATGTTGGTGGGCTTGGTATATACGTTGGTGCTTAAAGAGGTTCCTGTTTTTGTTATTAGTACATCCAAGAATGGCAGACTGTTATTTTCACTATTTTCATGTGTAAATCGGAGTACTGACTCTCTCTAGGTGTCTTTTTAGGTCAATTAGTTCATCTGAGTCTTTTACTATTACGAATATGTCATCTACATAACGGCAGTATACAGTTGGTTTTTGTCTGCTACTGAAGACCCTATCTTCGATGGTTCCCATATAAAAATTAGCAAATAAAACTCCTAAGGGGGAGCCCATTGCTTCTCCGTCTATTTGTAAATACATGTCTCCTTGTGGACTGATGAAAGGGGCTTCCTTTGTACATGCTTCGAGAAGACTTTTCAAGTGTGGCTCAGGTATGTCTAATTTGGGGGTGCTCTCGTCTCTGTATACTCTGTCCAGTATCATTCCTATGGTTGTGTCGACTGGGACGTTGGTAAAAAGGGATTCAACGTCCAGGGAAGCGATGATTCCATCGGGCTGGGTAGATTTGATCAATTCTAGGAAATCTGCTGATGATTGTAGACTGAACTTACTTGGAGTGTATGGAGTTAGGAGTTCATTGAGTTTCTTTGCCAGGTGATAAGTTGGGGTTGGTATTTGGCTGATTATAGGGCGTAGTGGGTTACCTGGTTTATGCGTCTTAACATTGCCGTAGGCATATCCTAAGCCATAGTCGCCTTGAAATAATAAATACAGAATATGCGGTCATATTCAATGAAACATATATATATATATATATATATATATATATATATATATATATATATATATATATATATATATATATATACATATGTGTATATACACATATATATATGTGTATATATATATACATATGTGTATATACACATATATATATGTGTATATATAAATATATATATATATATATATATATATATATATATATATATATATATATATATATATATTTATATATATATATATTTATATATATATATGTGTATATATATATATATATATATATATATATATATATATATATATATATTATTATATATGACCGAAAAAGTAAGATTAATAATTCTAACACGAATTTTCTCTATCTTTCTTATGTGTATATACATATGTGTATATACATCTTATACATATGTGTATATACGCATATATATATGTGTATATATAAATATATATATGTGTATATATAAATATATATATATATATATATATATATATATATATATATATATATATATATATATATATATATATTTATATATATATATGTGTATATATATATATATATATATATATATATATATATATATATATATATATATATATATATATATATATTATTATATATGACCGAAAAAGTAAGATTAATAATTCTAACACGAATTTTCTCTATCTTTCTCATGTTTCTTTTCACTGCTACCAAAATATACTTATATATATATATATATATATATATATATATATATATATATATATATATATATATATATTGTTGGGGTTTACCTCACTTCTTACTCTTTAGTCTTGCTCTGGGGTGAGCAATAGTTATGCTCAAGGTAACTCACCGTAGCCCTGCGGGTCTTCACTCGATCCTCACGGCGCCACTGCACGCCAGGAGAGTCTCCCAGTCAATCTTAACGGCCTCTTATTAAGAAAGAGTGAGAACACGACTCATGCACTTGACTATCGTGTGCCCTCCCCAACAATCGGGCTCTACGGTTAACCACAAGGTCGCCAACTGGTGTTTTAGGTGGCCAGTAACACCATCAGTGGACTGGTGGAATTAGTGGTAGCCTTGGAAAGGTCACACTCAAAAGATCAGGAATCAGGCAGGTACTTATTGTTATCACTCTTTGCTTACCAGTATAATATAGCCACAAGATCAATGGAGGGGATGATATAAACACAAAGATAGTTTTGTATTTTACTTAAAATGTATGAAAGATGTCACAAAGCCAAACAATAATCAATAAATCAACTGATCCTCACGCGGCCGGAAATTCCCACGAATAGTATGCGATCACTAGGGGGCAACACCTCCCCCCCTCATCAAGTGTCAAGAACAGCTGATCGCCTGGCCCCCGCGCGGAAGCTCTTTGCTTGTTTTCAGAATCACGCGCGCTGTTTCCTTAAGTTCTCCAATATTACTATGAACTCGCACACACGATATTGGCAACAGTAGCACGTATCACTTGGTTACACTGTACTCAGGCTCAAACAGTCTTTTCTACAATCAATGCTATAATGACTCACTGTAATGGCTTTACTTTGTTCTTCACTCAACAATATATTATGAAATATTAACACTGGAGATTTCAGTACTTTCTCTCGTGGGCGATAACGCAATAATTCACTGTACTCACAAATGACCAATCACTGCATGAACATAGCATATATAATGTAGACACATCAAATATCAATACATGGAAAATAAATGATTTCTGGGCACACAGCCTAACTTTCACATACTGGCATAATATTATATATAATTTACCACTATATGTTCATACCAAAACCTATAGAAAGATATACACAACACAGTAAATTTATCACTTGTTCCTGGTGCCTGTACACACCAATAATCAACATGAATATTACAAGTACTCTTGATAGTACTGTCTAGCACACTGGTGCTTTACCGTGACATGGGTGAGACTTGCTCACGACATATAAAATCCTCAGGCTAGATAATATAGCCGAATAACATAGCTAACTAAAGGGGAATGGGGAGGGAACTAGAAACACCTACTTCACCCTATCCTCCGATGAGAGTCGAGATGTAGCTCCTGGTCCTCGTGTCGGGAACGCCCCCCCACACACGTCGTCGTGTCCTACCAGAGCCTCTCGTCGTCCCACCGTTTAGCGCGTCGTCTCCGTGCCTCCTCACTGCAGGTCCGTCCTCCTTCTTGACTTCTTGAAGGTTGGAGTCGGTCTCCTGGCCGTCGTCTTCTCCCAGCAACGGCTGTCGCCTACGTCTCGGCTACAGTCGTCCGGTTTCCCCAAATAGTCCTCTCTTCCTCAGCTAACCAGTGGCTCTGTCTGCCACTACGCTGTCACGAACTGGTGAATTGCCACAGACGCCACATACGTCACTGCACGGCTTCACTGCTACTGGCACAGTACCTGACTGGAGCACTTGTTGCTCAAATAACCGTCAATTTCCTCTTCTGGTTCAACACATGAACTAGGGAAGACTTCTCAGAGTACTGGCGGACTTCAGGTGACGCGGAAATCCACGGGAGCGGGAAACAACTTTCCAACTGACAGGACCAACCGTCGCACGTCCGACCTCTATAACGTGTCGTGTCTGACTGATGGCGCCAGAGTGGCGCGCGGCCTGGACCCCCTTCCATCGTGACGTCACTTTCGCTACGGGAAGTTTTCATTGGCTCCCGGTGCCACATTGCTGTCGGTGACCAATCCGGTGCCACTGACGTCACACGGTTTTGGCGGGAGATCAGGGAAGCAAGCGCCATCTTGGCTCCCTAAAGGGCCTAAACCACAGGCCAAAATATTACTATTTCACCAATTTCTCGGCTCTCCGACAACACTTCACTCTCTCCCATATATCAAATTGTAGCCTGCAACGTAGAGAACGCTTGGGAAAAGCAGACATGACTCTTACTGCAGGCGTGGGAGAATTATAAGGGGGGGAACTCCGTCACATACCCCTCCCCTTAAAATAAGTGTCATGTCTCGTTAGTGTATGCGGGATAGGGCGTTCGCTACTACGTCGTCCTTCCCCTTGATGTGCTTGACCTTGATCCTTGTCAGACTCTCAGTGCGGGTGAGACTGGTGTAGTCCGCCCTGGACCACTTTTCTTCCTCCTCCGGGAATTCTCGGTCCCTCGGTACACTCAGAACCGTCTTCCGCTGGGGTTCTCGGTTACTCATTCCGTCCCGTCTGGCGGCTCTTCCTTCCACATTGAAGAAAGGTCTCAGGCGGTCTGCGTGACACACCTGTTTCTTTCGGGGTCTATCCGGCTTCCCAGTCTCGTACGACACTGGACCCAACCGTCGCAGCACTCGGTACGGTCTCTTGAACCGCGACTTGGTCACTCTACCTTTACCTGGCAGCACAACCATTACTTTGGATCCGGCCTGAAAATCCGTCTGCGCAGCTCTCCTGCCGTACCACTCCGACATCTTACGTTGCGCCTTCTTCAGGAGTTTCCTAGCCAGTCCCTTCGCTCGAGTGAGACGTTCTTTGAACTTCTGGACATATTTATTCACCGTTCCCACGGTTGCTCCTGGCGTCCATCGTTCCTTCATCATGAATAGCATGGCATATATAATATAGATAAATGGAAAGTAAGCCTTCTCAGGACCCACACGTCCTCCTTCGGCCTCACTAACCAATTCGGGGAACTCCTCCTGCTGTAACTCTCCGAGACGAGTGCGGTTTACCCCTGGAGAACTGGTGAGTGTCACCTGCAACTCACCATTCGGGCTACTCTCGCCCTCCACTCGTTCTCTGGGTCCTACGCAGAGGTGATCTGTTCCCAGGCTGTCAGTTGACTCCTCAGCCCCATCAGATCCACAACCTCCTTGTTCTTCGCGTTGTCTCGGTGTCACAGTACAAACTGGGATCGCCACCGGTGCGATCCCCTTCTCGTCCCCACAGACGTTTAACTCTCCGCCTGTCTTCTTGTATTGTTCTATGCACTCTTCGCCTTTCACGAGATGTGGGAGGACGTATCCTCCACATGCGTCATTCCCCAAGATGACCTGTGCCTCCATCTTGGGCATTGATGTACAGACTCCCACCACTAGGGTCTGGCAGCCATAATCGGAATCCAAAGTTACCTGGTGTAGGGGCATCCTCACTGGGCCTCCCACAGTGGTCACACTTGCCACCCCCACACTGGTACTCTTGTAACCCTCGGGGAACAGGGTTTCACTCACCAGGGTAAAATCGGCCCCAGTGTCTCTTAGCATCTTCACTGGGATGGGGTCTGCGTCCCCCATCCTTACGGTTCCTTGACACATGAATGGGTGAACTTTCTTCTCTCCATTTTGCACGGGTTCATCCCGCACTCCCTCGGCCCTCTGGTCCTCGAACACCACTAAAGCAACGTGTCCCCGCTGCTTAGGGCGTCTGCATTCCCGCGCGACGTGTCCGGGTATTCCGCAGTTGTATTAGCGGCCCCTCGGCGGAGACCATCCGCCACCGCTCGCCTTAGCACTGCCTCCAGAGGCCGTCGCACCCTGTGTCTTTCCCGCACCGCTTGTTGTTTCCTTCGTTGCGGTAACAACTCCCGAGCTTTCAGCTTGGCTCTCCTCTATCGGTTCTATAGCAACTTTTGATCCTCGGGTGTTCCAACTTGAGAGGTGGGATTTGGGAGAACTCGCTCCTGTCCTCCATCCATCCGTCCTTCTATAACTCCTATCGTTTCCGACGTATGCGGGTGGTCGGTGCTGTCCCTCTCGGCGTGGGCGTAGGGCTTCTTCTAACATGTCAGCTCGGTCGGCTGCGGCCCTCAGGTTCTTTATGTCCGCCTCCTTTACCCTCATCCTGATCTCAAGAGGGAGCACAGACATAAACTTTTCCATGACCATTAGTTCCTTGATTTCTTCGGCCGACCACGCTTCTTCAGTGTCCATCCACTTAAGGAACTTTCTTTCCATGTCCCTCGCCGTCTCCGCATACGATTTTCCTGGCGACCGGGTACATTCTCTAAACCTCTTTCTGTAACACTCTGGCGTGAGCTTAAAGGAACGGAGCACAGCTCGTTTTACCGCATCGTAGTTAGTGCACTCTTGGAAGTCGAGCATAGTGAAGGCTTCACGAGCTTCACCTGTGAGCCTCCCTTGGACCAATTCCGCCCACTCCGCCCTCGGCCACCTCTTCATAGCAGCAACTCTCTCAAAGTGATCGAAGAAACTTTCGGCTTCACTAGGCACAAAGACCGGCAGGTCTCGTTCCCTCACTCGTCGGTCTTCCTGTGGCGGGGCAGGGGCACCTAGTCCCAGTTCAGCTCGCTTCAGCTCCACCTCCTTGTTGGCATCTATTTCCTGTTGTCTCATCCTAGCTTCTCGCTCGTGTTCTTCCCTGCGTAGCTGTGCTTCTCGCTCTTCCTTGCGCTGTTGTGCTTCTCGCTCTTCACGCTTCATCTGTGCTTCTCGCTCGTGTTCTTCCCTGCGTAGCTGTGCTTCTCGCTCTTGTTCTTCTTTACGCTGCTGTGCTTCTCCTCTCCTCAGCTGCGCTTCTGCTTCTCGCTCTTCCTTGCACTGCTGTGCCTCTCGCTCTTCTTTGCGCTGCTGTGCCTCTTCTCTCCTCAGCTGCGCTTCTGCTTCTCGCTCTTGCTCTTCTTTACGCTGCTGTGCTTCTCGCTCTTCTTTACGCTGCTGTGCTTCTCGCTCTTCTTTGCGCTGCTGTCCTTCCAGCTGCAACTTCATTATTTCCAGCTTAATGCTGTGCCTGCTGCCGCTGGATCCCCTGCTGCTTCCACCAATACTCAGGTGTTCACCCACACTGGCAGGTGTTTGGGGCCGTTCCTCCCCCAAAGCTTCGTCTCGAGCCTTGAGCTGAGCCATTATCTCTAGTCTTCTTTCACCAACTCTGGCAGATTTCAGCTTTATTCCAAAATGATCCGCTATAGCCTGTAACTGTGCCTTAGTGCACTCTTCCAGCACCTGTACGTCTCTAGAATCAATAAACCTTGCTACTTTATCATCCTCCATCTTGTGCTACGAGTGATAACCTGCGCCTGATCTCTAACACCACTGCCAAGTACCACTACTGCAACCTTTACTCCGATCGAGATCCTGGCAAGGTCGCCAATGTTGGGGTTTACCTCACTTCTTACTCTTTAGTCTTGCTCTGGGGTGAGCAATAGTTATGCTCAAGGTAACTCACCGTAGCCCTGCGGGTCTTCACTCGATCCTCACGGTGCCACTGCACGCCAGGAGAGTCTCCCAGTCAATCTTAACGGCCTCTTATTAAGAAAGAGTGAGAACACGACTCATGCACTTGACTATCGTGTGCCCTCCCCAACAATCGGGCTCTACGGTTAACCACAAGGTCGCCAACTGGTGTTTTAGGTGGCCAGTAACACCATCAGTGGACTGGTGGAATTAGTGGTAGCCTTGGCAAGGTCACACTCAAAAGATCAGGAATCAGGCAGGTACTTATTGTTATCACTCTAAGCTTACCAGTATAATATAGCTACAAGATCAATGGAGGGGATGATATAAACACAAAGATAGTTTTGTATTTTACTTAAAATGTATGAAAGATGTCACAAAGCCAAACAATAATCAATAAATCAACTGATCCTGACGCGGCCGGAAATTCCCACGAATAGTATGCGATCACTAGGGGGCAACACCTCCCCCCCCTCATCAAGTGTCAAGAACAGCTGATCGCCTGGCCCCCGCGCGGAAGCTCTTTGCTTGTTTTCAGAATCACGCGCGCTGTTTCCTTAAGTTCTCCAATATTACTATGAACTCGCACACACGATATTGGCTACAGTAGCACGTATCACTTGGTTACACTGTACTCAGGCTCAAACAGTCTTTTCTACAATCAATGCTATAATGACTCACTGTAATGGCTTTACTTTGTTCTTCACTCAACAATATATTATGAAATATTAACACTGGAGATTTCAGTACTTTCTCTCGTGGGCGATAACGCAATAATTCACTGTACTCACAAATGACCAATCACTGCATGAACATAGCATATATAATGTAGACACATCAAATATCAATACATGGAAAATAAATGATTTCTGGGCACACAGCCTAACTTTCACATACTGGCATAATATTATATATAATTTACCACTATATGTTCATACCAAAACCTATAGAAAGATATACACAACACAGTAAATTTATCACTTGTTCCTGGTGCCTGTACACACCAATAATCAACATGAATATTACAAGTACTCTTGATAGTACTGTCTAGCACACTGGTGCTTTACCGTGACATGGGTGAGACTTGCTCACGACATATAAAATCCTCAGGCTAGATAATATAGCCGAATAACATAGCTAACTAAAGGGGAATGGGGAGGGAACTAGAAACACCTACTTCACCCTATCCTCCGATGAGAGTCGAGATGTAGCTCCTGGTCCTCGTGTCGGGAACGCCCCCCCACACACGTAGTCGTGTCCTACCAGAGCCTCTCGTCGTCCCACCGTTTAGCGCGTCGTCTCCGTGCCTTCTCACTGCAGGTCCGTCCTCCTTCTTGACTTCTTGAAGGTTGGAGTCGGTCTCCTGGCCGTCGTCTTCTCCCAGCAACGGCTGTCGCCTACGTCTCAGCTACAGTCGTCCGGTTTCCCCAAATAGTCCTCTCTTCCTCAGCTACCCAGTGGCTCTGTCTGCCACTACGCTGTCACGAACTGGTGAATTGCCACAGACGCCACATACGTCACTGCACGGCTTCACTGCTACTGGCACAGTACCTGACTGGAGCACTTGTTGCTCAAATAACCGTCAATTCCCTCTTCTGGTTCAACACATGAACTAGGGAAGACTTCTCAGAGTACTGGCGGACTTCAGGTGACGCGTAAATCCACGGGAGCGGGAAACAACTGTCCAACTGACAGGACGAACCGT
Source organism: Procambarus clarkii (assembly GCF_040958095.1). Lineage (NCBI taxonomy): Eukaryota > Metazoa > Arthropoda > Malacostraca > Decapoda > Cambaridae > Procambarus > Procambarus clarkii. Next base: position 33,455,758 of record NC_091203.1, on the reverse strand, counting down.
CGCACGTCCGACCTCTATGACGTGTCGTGTCTGACTGATGGCGCCAGAGTGGCGCGCGGCCTGGACCCCCTTCCATCGTGACGTCACTTTCGCTACGGGAAGTTTTCATTGGCTCCCGGTGCCACATTGCTGTCGGTGACCAATCCGGTGCCACTGACGTCACACGGTTTTGGCGGGAGATCAGGGAAGCAAGCGCCATCTTGGCTCCCTAAAGGGCCTAAACCACAGGCCAAAATATTACTATTTCACCAATTTCTCGGCTCTCCGAGAACACTTCACTCTCTCCCATATATCAAATTGTAGCCTGCAACGTAGAGAACGCTTGGGAAAAGCAGACATGACTCTTACTGCAGGCGTGGGAGAATTATAAGGGGGGGAACTCCGTCACAATATATATATATATATATATATATATATATATATATATATATATATATATATATATATATATATATATATATATATATATATATATATATTGTGACGATAATCTCCTTCAAGAGATTGAGCCTGCTCTTCCCTCCACAATTACGTCGTTGGAATTATATAAAACTACTAGGGAAGAATGTCCAACAACGACAACAACACCAGCAAGGCTTGCCAGAGCGCAAAACGTTGCAGCCAGAGACACCTGTTCAGACTCAAACCGCCAAACTACTCGTTGATCGCTACCGGCCCCGCTGATTGGTCGCCGGTCTGGCTGCACCTGCACTCGCCCCCCCCATACTACTTGATGTCTGGGGTCGCCACGACCTCAGACCTCAGAATGTTCAGTGCTTTCGTGGTTATCACTCCTCCCAGCTAGACGTTAGCGTGTACTGAGAGAGGTGATAGCTTAAAGCCAATATTCCAGCACCTCCCATTTAACTTTGTGTTGCACTTCTTGTTATTTTGCCTTAACGTAACTTTTCATTGTGTCATTTAAGTATTCTCATTATTTTGATTGATTTTATTATAAGAATTTGTTTGTCCATTTTTTCATGTTTTGATTTATTTAACGTAATTAAAATTTCATTGTTAAAATTTACTTGTGTTTTGTGTGTCTTCTCCTTACCTTACCACAGACGAAGTTCCAGTTTTTTCTTTTTTTTTATAACTATGTGACGAGGCCATACCCCTAGCCTTAAACAGCCGAACACCAACGCGTTACCGTCACAAGTTATATGGGGGCCTGTCCTAGGAGCTTCACTCAGGTACTGGTGCCAAGTGGTAATTTATGGTAAGCGTATTTAACTTTGTTAACGTAGCTTTACTATTTTTCATTCAATTTCATTTTTTATAAGGTGCGGTGTATTGTGCATTACGAGAGTAACATATAGTGAAGGTGAGACAACTTTGGATTACGTGGTGACTGTAGGCCGCAGTCATACTCTTAATTGGTCATCTCTCCCTCCGTGTTATTACTCGTATTTACCATCTATGTCCCTTGAATATTTCTCATTCTGACAGATCATCATATTGGTACCCTGGTACTGTGGTCTGCCCCGGGTCAAGAGTACCCAATCTTCTGCAATCTGACTGTAGGAGGACAAAGAGGGCCATAGTTCCTCTAGCTCGAACTTTAGTTGCTGAATTGGGACCTCAGCAGCAGTTCTCGTCACCAGTTGACACCTCGCACCCCTACACGTCAGTCAGAGATGATGATACATACAACGGTAGGGAATTAGCTTATTTTTTCAGAGCACAAAAGTTCGCTAATTCTGTATTTATCATATTAAATTCAGTAGGAAAAACTTGCTTTATGTCCTATAGAGACTCGGCAAGGTATGCCTACATCCTTGGACTACCAATTTTACTTTTGAAGCATTTAACTGTTTCATTTGTTTTCGAAACTTTGTTTCATTTGTTAGTAGGATTTTCTTGCCCTTATCCTCTTACATGAGTACCGGGTACAAGATTTCCTGCGCCCTTGATTTAATTTAATCATTTAATATCTTTCACTTAACTTTAATTGTTAAAGATCTCACAGGATAGGTGCCAGTTGCCACGTTGTCCTGTTTCTGACATTCACTATTGAATATTCGTGTACCTTTATTTGCTAATTTCACCATGTTTCGTCTCCAAGCTTTCCGTACAAATCCAGCAGGTGAAATAGGGACTTTAAGTCGTGCCAAGAAGACTGAATTAAAAACTCTTGCACATGAGTGTCAACTAGAAGTTCCCTACCAAGCCAACAAAAATGACCTACACAACCTGTTGCTGGATTACTATTTAGAGCAAGGTAAGATAGACTCTGAAACTTACTATATTGCAGGAAAAACTGATTTGGCAACAATGAAACTCCAATTGGAACTGGCCAAGATTGAACGTGAGCAGCAAAGGGAAGCCCGCGAGCAGCAAAGAGAAGCAGCTGCCATACGAAGAGAAGAACAAGAACGCGAAGCTGCTTTGAGGAGAGAAGAACACGAACGTGAGTTCACATTACTCCGTGAACGTGAACGAGTACAGCTTGAAACACTCCAGGAGCGGGAATGCTTACAGCTCGAAACCAAACAACGCGAGTTAGAGTTACAACGCGAACATGACAAGCAACAAGCGACTCTGGCTCTAGAGTGTCGTCAACGTGAAATCGCCTTGGAAACTTCACACTTCACTCAACGCCAGCAAGCTACTGCCAATCTTCCCGTCAGTTTTAATATATCACATGCAAGTAAGTTAATGCCATCCTTTGTAGAAGCAGAAGTTGATGTGTTCTTTACCACCTTTGAAACCCTTGCTAATCAACTCAGTTGGCCGGTCGACCAATGGGCCACACTTCTCAGAGTCCATCTTACAGGTAGAGCTGCAGTCACACTCAGTACTTTGGCGTCTGAGAATGACTACTACACTCTGAAACAAGCAGTGTTGGACGCCTACCTACTTTCCACCGAAAGTTATAGAAGGAAATTCCGTGACCACCTGAAGGCAAGTACCACTACCTTCCTTGAGTTTGCTAACACGAAACGGAGGTATTTCATGAAATGGCTGGAAGCAGCACATGTCTCTACTTTTACAGAACTCGTCAACCTGATGCTTGTTGAAGAATTCTTGAGACGTGTGCCACCTCCTGTCCGCCTCTACTTAGCAGATAAAGAAGAAACCGACTACCTGAAGTGTGCTAAGTCGGTTGACACTTACAGCCTCATCCACCGGCTGACACCCGAACCATCCTCCAGTAAGAAGTCGTGGTACAGTTACGAGAAGGTGAGCCCCGATCAAGCTGGTTCACAACTGTACTGCAAGTATTGTAGACTCTATGGACATACCATAGACAAGTGTGGTAAGTCTCAATACAAGGGAACCACGGACCAACAAAGACCCAAACCAACTCCTCCTAAGTCCGGTAAGCCTGTGATGAATGTTGGTGTTGATGCTAATGATCTTTCTCTTTTCAGTAACCACCTGTATACTGGAACTGTCTCTGCCAACGGTTCAAATCCGGAGGGACGTTTCAAATTGAAGATCTTGAGGGACACAGCGGCTCTACAATCGATCATCTTGAAGTCGGCTGTGCCCAACATCGTCTACACCGGAGAAACCGTCTTCATCACTGACCTCACTGCTACCACTCCATACCCTCTCGCCAGAGTCCACCTGGATTGTCCCTACGTGAACGGGGAAGTCCAAGTCGCCGTCAGGGAAAAGCCTTTTCCCATGCCTGGAGTGCAACTTCTCCTAGGCAACGACTTGGCAGAAGACCTGCAACCGACCAACCTGATCGTCATGGACAAACCCCAGGTGTGTAACTCTGTGCCAATAAACCCTATTCTTGAGTATGTTCCAGCAGAGGTTCAAGAGAGTGATGAAGTTTCTCCTCCGGTTCTCGTGACCACCCGTGCACAAGCCGCACGTCCACAGCCAGCTGACTCTACTGCTACCGCTGTCCCTCAAGACCCTCAGAAACTCCCCCCGCATCTGACCAAGTTGGAGTTCCGTAAGTTGCAGAGGGAAGATCTTACTTTAACACCATTGTTTTTCCAGGCTGAGACTCAACCCGACAGTATTCCTGGGTTCTTCCTAGAGAACGACTTACTCTACCGCAGATATAGACCCAGTAAACTGAAGGAGGAGGACGATTGGGCCAACATCGAACAACTTGTAATTCCCACCAGCCTGCGGCCCACTATTCTACACCTGGCCCACGGAGCATTCTCCCACTACGGCTTCAACAAGACTTACCATGGGATTCGTCAAGACTACTACTGGCCAGGTATGGTAAATAACGTCAAACAGTACGTAAAACAGTGTCATACATGTCAGATGGCAGGCAAGCCGAACGTCTCCATTCCCAGAGCACCACTGATTCCCATACAGGTGCCTGCGGAACCTTTCCACAGACTCATAATAGACTGTGTTGGTCCTTTACCTCGGACCAGTTCAGGTAACGCCTACATCCTAACCATCCTGTGTCCTACCACCAGATTTCCCATAGCAGTTCCAGTGAAGAGCATCACGGCTGCTACGGTTATGAAACATCTATTGAAGATCTTTACTCAATACGGATTTCCCAGGGAGATTCAAAGTGACTGTGGTACCAACTTCACCAGTGATCTCTTCAAAAGGACACTGGAGGAGTTTAACATCAAACAGGTATTGTCCAGCCCCTATCATCCTGCTTCACAGGGTTCTCTTGAACGTAGTCATCAGACCATCAAAGCACTCTTGAAAAAGTTTTGTAGTGAAACCTCAAAGGATTGGGATAAGCAGATTGACCTAATAATGTGTATTTTCAGAAGTCTCCCCAATGAGTCCCTAGGAGTATCTCCTTATGAGATGCTCTACGGCCGTAAGTGCCGTACTCCCCTTAAGGCTTTCAAAGACTCTCTCAGAGATGCCACCTTCAGTGAGCATCAGAATGTGCCCCAGTTTCTTCAAAACCTTCAACACATTCTAGAGAGAGTCCACCGCTTTGCCCATGATAATCTATTGAAAGCCCAGGTGAGAATGAAGACTCATTACGACCAGACCAGCAAAGTAAGAAAATTCAAGCCGGGAGACTTCGTCCTTGCCTATTTCCCTATCCCAGGTTCACCTTTACAAAACAGATTTTCAGGACCCTACTGCGTCAAAGAGTGCAGGAACAACAACAACTACGTCATAGAGACTCCAGATAGGCGGCGGAAGACCCAGCTGTGCCACGTCAACCTCCTGAAGCAATATAATGGTACTCCTCCCACTGTCTTGACTAACTATTCTACTTTCACAGAACCCTACATCCACAGTGAGACCTTCCCAGCTTCTCCTCCCGAAAGCACTGACAAGGAGTCAGCGCTTTCTAATTCCGAAATCCTTAATGATCTTCCCAAATACTTTCAGGATAATCATAGTGCACCTCTCGTCAAGATCTTCAGAGAACATCAAGAGTTGTTCCGAGATGATCCCCAAGAGTGTAATGTTACCCAGCACGACATCCAACTGCTCCCCGACACCCGGCCGATTCGTCAACCCTTCTACCGAATCAGCCCGAGCAAGAAGGAAGTCATGCGTGCTGAGGTGCAATACCTCTTGGATCATGGACTGGCTACACCTTGTGAGTCCCCCTGGGCCTCACCTTGTATCTTGGTGCCCAAACCCCAAGGTAAGGTGCGGTTGTGCACTGACTATCGTAAACTGAACTCTGTCACTGTCAAGGATGCTTACCCCTTGCCAAGGATAGATGACATCCTTGATGCCATTGGTAGTGCCCAGTACTTGTCCCAAGTGGACTTGCTTAAGGGGTACTATCAAGTGTGTCTAACGGAGCGCGCTAAAGAGATATCTGCCTTCATCACTCCTTTTGGACTTTTCAGATATGAACGCCTTCCTTTCGGACTATGTAATGCCCCGGCCACCTTTCAAAGAGCTGTCAACCGTGTCATCCAGGGCTTGGATAACACATACGCCTACCTGGACGATATCGTCGTAGCCTCCAACTCCTGGAGTGAACATCTGCTCCAGCTGCGACGTCTGTTCTCCAAGCTCCTGACAGCCGGCCTCACCATCAACCTGGGCAAGTCCACTTTCGCGAAAGGTAAAGTGCGTTATCTGGGTCATGTTATTGGGAGTGGCAGCATAGCTCCGTTAGACTCACACACTCAAGCCATCCAACAGTATCCACAGCCTACCACCAGGAAGCAGCTCCTGCGCTTCCTTGGTCTTTGTGGGTACCGACCTGTGAGATTTATATTTATTTAATTTATATGAATTTATATTTACGTTAATTTATATACTTCGATAGCAATTTGTATAATGATAAGTGGACTGTATTTCTGCAATAATCTCATAATCTCACAAATCGATCCTCTACACATTAGGGGGGGGTTTATTAAATTTATATATATGCAGCCAATCAAACTACAGTATTAACTACATACATTGAAGAGGTTCCTTATCTTATAGTACAGCAGGTTAGTCCACCAGGTATAACTAGGGTGTAGACACCAAATTATCCTCTTTGAGGTAGCTTCCATCACCCAGTAACTGGTGCACAAATCTTGCATCTCGTCTTGACCTGTCAAAAAGGCGCTAACTGTGAAGCCAGAAACCTATATATGACAAGTATTTCAGAGAAAACTGTACATGGAACATGAAGACCTGGCTTAATTACCTTTAGTTTGAGGCTTCCACGTGATCTAACCGGGTCACCCTATATCCTGACATTAATGGCCATAAATGAATGATAAACGGGTTTCGGATAGACACTTAACTTGAATTTGTAGACAGCGTGTTGACAATGGTACACCTTTGGTTTCCATAACACTACGTCCAAGTAAAATTAACAGGAGCCGAATTTGCTCCCGTGTGAGCCTCTGGTCTCGTATAAACAATGGCTGCCCTCCTTCCTCCCTCTGACGCCTGGCTTACATTGTCCACATGTCAGAAAGTGATAGAAGGGTCACATTTACTCTACTTTAATATTGATAATTAAGTTAATTTATATAAGATGTTTTTATGATGGTAAAGTCCAAAGACTAATGTATTTAAGAATAATTCCCACCATAATAGGTGGTGAATAATAATAGTATGTGGTGATGATATCCCGTTTTCTTTAGATGGTAATTCCACTACAAGTTACGTTTTCTATGGGTAACTTGTTTATACAACACAGCTATTATCTGTATGATTATTAAATGGTGTCGGATTTTCCGACAGTCTTGCCTCTTACTACCGTAGGTTTGTGAGGAATTTCAGTACAGTCGCCACACCTCTAATTCTATTAACCAGTCCCAAGCAACGGTATAATTGGACCATGCAGCAAACCGTTGCTTTCGAACAACTCAAATTCCTCCTCTGTTCTAACCCCATTCTCGCCTCTCCAGATATCACCAAGCCTTTCGTCCTTCATGTCGACGCCAGTGGTACCGGCGTTGGTGGTGTCCTGATGCAACAACGAGGCGAGGAGGTTCTACCCGTCAGCTACTACAGCTACAAACTGAAACCACACCAGAGGAACTACAGCACTATTGAAAAGGAGCTACTATCCATCGTCCTGAACCTCCAACACTTCGCTCCGTACCTACAAGGCGCCAGGTCTACCACCATCTTCTCAGACCACAACCCTCTCCGCTTCCTACATCAAGCCCAATTCACCAACCAGCGTCTTCTACGATGGGCTCTGTATTTACAAGACTTCAACCTGGAGATCCGCTATATCAAGGGTTCTGACAACACCATAGCCGATGCCCTCTCCAGAGTTTATGAAGTAGAAGCGACTCCATCCATCACTCCACCACATAACGACGTACTTCTTCCAGAACCGCAGGCTTCGGGGGAGAGTTGTGACGATAATCTCCTTCAAGAGATTGAGCCTGCTCTTCCCTCCACAATTACGTCGTTGGAATTATATAAAACTACTAGGGAAGAATGTCCAACAACGACAACAACACCAGCAAGGCTTGCCAGAGCGCAAAACGTTGCAGCCAGAGACACCTGTTCAGACTCAAACCGCCAAACTACTCGTTGATCGCTACCGGCCCCGCTGATTGGTCGCCGGTCTGGCTGCACCTGCACTCGCCCCCCCATACTACTTGATGTCTGGGGTCGCCACGACCTCAGACCTCAGAATGTTCAGTGCTTTCGTGGTTATCACTCCTCCCAGCTAGACGTTAGCGTGTACTGAGAGAGGTGATAGCTTAAAGCCAATATTCCAGCACCTCCCATTTAACTTTGTGTTGCACGTCTTGTTATTTTGCCTTAACGTAACTTTTCATTGTGTCATTTAAGTATTCTCATTATTTTGATTGATTTTATTATAAGAATTTGTTTGTCCATTTTTTCATGTTTTGATTTATTTAACGTAATTAAAATTTCATTGTTAAAATTTACTTGTGTTTTGTGTGTCTTCTCCTTACCTTACCACAGACGAAGTTCCAGTTTTTTCTTTTTTTTTATAACTATGTGACGAGGCCATACCCCTAGCCTTAAACAGCCGAACACCAACGCGTTACCGTCACAATATATATATATATATATATATATATACTAATAATAATAATAATAATCAGGATATAATTATTTCAAGATATATGAATCAGGAGCCGCAGTGGTGCAGGAATGGTAACATTATCTGTGGCCTCATAGTTCGGAGGTCGAGCCTCCATATCGAGTTACATCATATATTGATTGATTACCTCTTTGTTTTCATATGTTAAAAAATGTGAACATTTATAGCAATGATTCTCACTAATTTTCAAGAAAATATATGCATACGAATCTACTCACCTAGATCTTGAGGTTATATTGAGATTATTTCGGGACTTAGGATCCCCGCGGCCCGGTCCTCGACCTGGCCTCTACCCCCAGGATGCAGCCCGGAGCAGCTGTCTAACTTCTAGGTACCTATTTACTGCTAGGTAACCGCGGTATCAGGGTGAAAGAAACATTTTGCCCATTTGTCTCCGTCTCCACCAGGGATCGAACCCGGAACCTCAGGACTACGAATCCGAAGCGCTGTCCACCTAGATGTCAGGCGCCCCAGCAAAAGATGCTCTGACATACGTATGAGATGCCTCTAGCAGCTAGTGACCACTGCATTGTCATTCTTGTATACATAGTCTAACTGAAGGAATTGGTTATACAAAGAAACCCATTGAAGAAGAAGAGAGATTAAAGACACTGGGCCTACAACTTTCAGCGAGAAAAGCAAAGGGAAAGACAAATGGATGGGAAGACAGCAAATGAGATGAAGGAATTCATTGCTGGGAAATTTGTCGATGAGACGGAACAGTTTGTACCTCCCAAGAAGGAGCTGGATGAAAAACTGTGAAGTAAACCCCTGGTTCAATAGGCAATACAGGGAAGCTAAAGAATGAATAATATATGCCTGGGAAAAGTACAGAGAACTCGAAACAGAGAACAATTAAAGAGAGAACAATATATATATATATATATATATATATATATATATATATATATATATATATATATATATATATATATATATATATATATATATATATATATATACAGCGAGAATCCCTGTAAAGGAGCCACTGTTCATCCTCGGCGACTTCAACGCCAGAGTGGGTGCCGAGCAAAACATTTGGCCCACTTGCCTGGGTCAATTTGGCATAGGAAGGATGAATGAGAACGGGCACCGTCTGCTAGAACTCTGCTGCCTTCATGGTCTTTGTGTCACCAACACGTTCTTCGGCACAAAGCCTCAACACCGAGAATCTTGGAGACACCCCAGATCCAAGCACTGGCACCAGCTTGACCTGATTCTTACCAGGCGTGCAAGTCTACCCAGCATGAAGATTACGCGTAGCTACCAGAGTGCTGTCTGTGACACCGACCACTCCCTGGTATGTAGCAGGGTCAAGATGCAACCAAAGAAGATTCATCACTCGAAAAAGGCGGGCAGACCTCGCATCGACACCACCAAGACCCGCAACCAGGACAAGGTGGAAGATTTTGCACACGTGCTCGAGGAAGCTCTCCCTGGCCCAGCTGGGGTCACTGCCTGTAAAAGATGGGAGCACTTCAGAGACGCTGTGTTCAACGCTGCCATTTCCACCTTTGGCAAGAAGACCAGCAGGTCGGCAGACTGGTTCGAGGCTCACTCGGAAGAGATGACACCTGTAATCGAAGAGAAGAGAAACGCCTTGGCAGCCTACAAAGCCTGCCCAAGTCAGCACAACTTACAGATCCTTCGGGCCGTCCACTGCAAAGTGCAACAGAGCGCCAGGCGATGTGCCAACAACTATTGGCTCCAGGTCTTCTCCCAGATACAGACTGCAGCGGATACAGGCAATGTAAAGGGAATGTATGACGGCATCAAGCAGGCCCTCGGCCCAATCCAGAGGAAGACCGCTCCTCTGAAATCTGCCACTGGCGAGGTGATTCAGGACCAGACACTGCAGCTGAAGCGCTGGGTCGAGCACTACTCTGAGCTATACGCCAGGGACAATGTGGTCACCGAAGATGCCCTGAGCGCCATTGAGTGTCTGCCTGTGTTAATGGAGCTCGACAGCGAACCGACCCTGGAAGAACTCAGCAATGCCCTAGACTCCCTTGCTTCTGGTAAAGCTCCTGGCAAAGATGGCATTAATGCTGAGACCTTGAAGTGCTGCAGAGGTAGCCTGCTCATGGAGCTGCATGAAATTCTCTGCCTCTGCTGGGAAGAAGGAGAGGTGCCACAGGACATGAGGGATGCCAACATCGTGACACTGTATATGAATAAAGGTTACAGGGGCGACTGCAACAACTGCCGTGGAATCTCCCTCCTCAGTATTGTCGGAAAGCTGTTTGCTCGAGTCGCATTGAAGAGGCTCCAAGTACTTGCAGAGAGAGTCTATCCAGAATCACAATGCGGATTCAGAGCTGGCAGGTCCACCATCGACATGGTCTTTTCCCCCAGACAACTGCAGGAGAAATGCAGGGAACAGAAGCAGCCACTCTTTGTAGCCTTCATAGACCTGACGAAGGCCTTCGACCTCGTCAGCAGGGATGGCCTGTTCAAGATCCTCCCCAAGATCGGATGCCCACCCAGGCTCCTCAGCATCATCAGATCTTTCCATGAGAACATGAGGAGCACCGTGGTCTTTGATGGCCTAACATCAGACGCCTTTGACATCCGAAGTGGAGTAAAGCAGGGCTGCGTACTGGCTCCAACCCTATTCGGGATTTTCTTCGCAGTTATGCTGCGGCATGCCTTCGGATCTGTCACGGAAGGCATTTACCTCCGGACCAGGTCGGATGGAAAGCTCTTTAACCTCGCCAGGCTGAGAGCCAAGACAAAGGTTCGGCTGAGGTGTGTGCGCGACTTCCTCTTTGCCTACGACGCAGCAGTCACTGCCCACTCAGCTGAAGACCTCCAACGGCTCATAACCCGCTTCAGCGAGGCCTCTCAGGCTTTCGGACTCACCATCAGTCTGAAGAAAACACAAGTCATGGGACAAGGAGTGGACTCTCCACCTGACATCGGCATCTCTTATTCCAAACTGGAAGTCGTTCAAGACTTCGTGTACCTGGGCTCCACAATCTCTGACTCCCTCTCTCTTGATACGGAGCTAAACAAACGCATCGGTAAGGCATCTACTACCATTTCCAGACTGACAAAGAGAGTGTGGACCAACAATAGGCTAACTGAGTATACTAAGATTCAGGTTTACAGAGCCTGTGTCCTGAGCACTCTCCTTTATTGCAGTGAGTCTTGGACACTCCGCGCCCGTCAGGAAAGACAGCTGAATGCCTACCACATGCGCTGCCTTCGACACATCTTGGACATCACCTGGCTGGACAAGGTGACAAACAACAACGTCTTGGGGAGAGCAAGAATCACCAGCATGTACACAATGCTGAAACAGAGACGAATGCGCTGGCTCGGGCACGTTGTGCGAATGGGCGTCGGCAGGATCCCCAAGGATCTCATGTACGGAAAGCTGATGCAGGGAAAGCGTCCAACAGGCAAGCCCCAGCTACGGTACAAAGACGTATGCAAGAGGGACCTGAAAGCCATGGACGTCGATCTAGCTATATGGGAGACACTGGCTGCAGACCGTTCAGCCTGGAGGCAGTCTGTTCAAAGAGGTCTCTCCAAGTTCGAGGAGTCACTTGCCAAGGAATCGGAGGCAAAGAGACAGAGAAGGAAAGCCGGTAGCCAGGAAGACAGACCAGAATCGGACTTCGTTTGTGCTCGGTGTGGGAAGGACTGCCACTCTCGGATTGGCCTCATCAGTCACACCAGACGCTGCACCAGAATTGACAACTAGGGCGCAACTCCATAGTCTCCCGAGACTGAAGGATGCCTACTATATATATATATATATATATATATATATATATATATATATATATATATATGTATATATATATATATATATATATATATATATATATATATATATATATATATTAGTTGATTTTATACCCGCATTAGGTCAGGTGATAATACAATAGAGAATAGAGCGACCTACCATGAACACCCAAATCACAGAACTATTTACTCTACCCACCATGAGAGTAAGGACAAGACAAGAACATATCGATGCCAACACAGAAAACAATGTCCAACATAACAGGCCAATTACACTGGATTAATCTTTGTGTTTAGATAGGAGATGCCTCGTATGGGCCAATAAGCCTTCTGCAGCCCCTATGTTTATCCCTTATGTATCCCCCCATGTTTTCACCTTCATTATATATATATATATATATATATATATATATATATATATATATATATATATATATATATATATGAATGAAAACTCACACCCCAGAAGTGACTCGAACCCATACTCCCAGGAGCAACGCAACTGGTAACTACAGGGCGCCTTAATCAACTTGACCATCACGGCCGTCAAAAGGAAGTGATAGCCGAGGCTATTTGAGCCACTTCCCCGACGGCAACTCGGATGGTAATCTTGGGCATAGCATTTCACCAAATCACCTCATTCTTTGGGGCACACGTGAGGAACACAAATGCGAACAAGCCTGAATGGTCCCCAGGACTATATGCGAATGAAAACTCACGCCCCAGATATATATATATATATATATATATATATATATATATATATATATATATATATAATATATATATATATATATATATATATATATATATATATATATATATATATATATACATATATATACACTAGTTGTACCCAGCCGCACGTTAATACATGCATTGCTGAGCCAAAGCAACCTTCCCTGTCTCCCAGTCCTCCCCTGTTTTTACCCCTCACCCGTCTCCTCGGCTTCCCAACAATTCCCACTCCACTCGTCCTTCCCACCATGCCCCACTCCCCTGTCCCTTTGTCCTCCCCACCATTCTTCATTCGCCCATTCCCTCATCCTCACCATCCCAAACTCCCCCGTCAACCTCGTCCTTCCCCACCATTACCGCCTCCTATGTCTCCTCGTCCTTCCCCACCATTACCGCCTCCTATGTCTCCTCGTCCTCCCCACAATCTCTCACTTCCATCCCCTCATCATCCCCACCATTCGCCACTCCCTCGTCTGATGCCTTCCCAAATGGTATGATCTTCCCATCAGAAAATTGGGAACATCAAGTGATCTGATGTTCCCATCACTGAAATATAAGAAAAACAGTTAAAAAATGAAATGAAAATATGAAAAAAATAAACTATACTCACGAAATAAACGGTATGGCAAGCAACACAGCTCAATTCAAACGCAATTCACACAAAATAATTAAATAAAAATAAAAATAAATCCAAATCTATGAAAATTCAATTTATCAGTGCAATCAGAAACATTGAAATGAAATTGTAACATATTTAGTATAGCATGTGTGTTGCTTTTACATGCAACAGATGGCACTGTTTTTCAAGAAAAGCATAATTTTACTTGTCATAGGTGTGGCATCAATACTTATACTTACGAAATGAACGGTATGGCAAACAACACAGCTCAATTCCAACACAATGTCACACAAACTAATTCAATAAAAAATAAAATAAATCGAAAGCTATGAAAAATTAATTTATCAATGCAATCTGAAACATTGAAATGGAATTCGTGACTTAGTTCCCTCGCACATTGTGATTTATTTGGGCTTGAATCTGATTATTTAAATATTAATGTAGTAAATTAAATTACGAAGGACCACCTGCTTTTATAGTAAAGAGGGAAACTGAGAATTTCTGATCATTAGATAATTCCTAGATGAAACCAGTAACTATGGATAAAATACTAGAAAATATGATCATGGAAATAATTAATGGGCTGTATAATTAAATGAATCAAACCTCAAACACCTACATTGGGGGGTTATTACTGGAGGTAAGTACGTCCAGGAATTAGTGTGGTTCGTTCACTAATTCAATTAATAATAATCTAATCCTATAAAATAATATTGAAACTGATATCATTACCATAAATGGAAACATAGATTATGAGCATAGTAATGAGAGTTACAGTAAACCACATATTAATCCTGAAGAATTCTGCACATAAGAAATTGCAACAGAATAATGAAAGGAAATAAATCTTAGCTTAATGAAGATTCCTTTAGAAAAGCCCATGGAAGTTCCTCTTATTCTCTGGACTCGGTCGACGAGTGGAACGGGTTAACATGGGAGACGGCGGCATGGAGAATTCTTCTCTCGTGCTGCAATACAAATATTTTACAGTGGCAATTGATTTAACTACTGAATCGATATATTCAAGAAATTAAGAGTTACAGGTGACAAATTTTAATCACCTGTTATTAGATGTTATCGCGCGTCATAACGGACAATCACCCTGCTACTATTAAACCTTTTACCTGATGCATCACATAAAAGAATATACTTAGCTGTGGGCACTGTATAAGTATTAAGATTGCCGTGCTTCGCGTCCCAGGCTCCGGTAAACCTATCCTGGATAGTGACGCGCTTCGCTGGCCGGTCACGTGTCATCAAGAACCAAGTCAAAGGGCTCCTTATTTGACACCAGCACCAGCTGAAGATACTATCTGCAAGGTTATTCACGCCTCACAGTGGCGACTTTCATCTGAGGATGGATAACGTCTGCCCTAGTGGCTGGGCAATGGCGTCTTCCTTTGAGTACGGTATGCGCAGGTCTGCCTCTGAGCGTCTCTCCACGTGTACTGAGGATGGCGTCCCTCTACCCACGCCGAGCCCGCGTTCATAAAACAAATTATTGTCTCGAACATTAATATTTCTCGCATTTGCGCTTGAAACGTTAAAGACTGGACGGGTTTATTATTTAGAGGAACAAAATATTGTTATTTACCAATTTAAGAATAGTAAATATATAAGGGAGAGGAATTAATGTCTCCCCATGGCATTCATTGGTGACGTTAACTCTATCGCGAGGTAGACGCTATGATTCTAACGCTCTATTCGGCTTTTAGTTAGAGATCAATTCGTCTGCAATTAGTTATCATACAGAATGCTTTAATTATGGAGAATCGAATTTAATTCTCACACAAATTGGATATAATGTGTTTACTGTAAGGAAATCTGACGCAATACTGGCGTCAGGTGACGTGAGAATTCTAGCCTACTGCACAGATGAAATTATTAGTACATGAGAATTCTACGTGTTGTTAATTTTACTTACTACAATAATTAGTATGGTTAGTAATAAGTAATGAGAATGCAACAATGTTGTATTCGGTGTTGGAAATATCCAACATAACTCCGGGGGGAGGGTTCTAGGGTCGAGGGTTCTAGGGTCGTAGTGTACTGTGTTGTACTGACCTATCCCGAAGTGATATTAAGATTAGTACATTAGTATGTTAATATGTTAGTATGTTAGTACACACATAACGAACGTCCCGGATTTATCAAGGACTTGAGTCTTGCTATTTACATGTCAAATGGAACAAGTTGTTTGTAGCCTACACAATATTTATAGAATTCAACCCTCCCAATTTAAACTAACAGAATCTGCGGTGACGCGATATCCTGGGTCATAGTGACGTGTTATGTTTCGTTACGTGATATCACATCGTAGCATCATCACAGTTTTCTCAGTGGGAAGTGAAGAAAATTACTCTGCTTCAGAGTTGTAATAGGCTTGCAAATTCCGCCTACATTGTTGAGCTGCAGCTCTAATGGGGCGGTTGCTTGGAGGAACGAATTCATTGTCCTCTGAAATTACTGGGGAAACTGGATCTGGCTGATATTCTTGTTCAGTCAGTTCAAGTGGAACCAGCTTCTCTAAAGTTTTTAGAGTAGTGTTGCCTCTGCATAAGACTTTAACCACTCTTAGGACACCTTGTCGATCTGGGTGAATGGTAAAAATTTTTCCTATAGGCCATTCTGACCTTAGTCCATCACTGTCGACTAGTACTAGGTCTCCTGGCTTTAATTGCACCTTATTGTAAGGACTCGAAGCTCCGTAGTGGTACTCTCGTAGAGCTGTGAGGTACTCTCGAGTCCACACCTCATTCCACCTGTTAATAACTCTAGAAAGATGCTGGTAGCTTTCCACCAAGTCTCCTCTGGTCACATGGGACGGGTCTACAGGGTCCTCTTCGGCTAAAGGGATGAGAGGGCTCAGTAGACCTCCATGGATCAAGTGAGAGGGGCTCAGTGGTTCTCTCTGGGTATAATCATCAGACAGGTAGGTGATTGGGCGGTTATTGACTCGCGCCTCGATTTCCACAACGATAGTTTGGAGTTCTGAGTAACTGACCTTTTGTCGGTGTAACGTTTTCCTTAGACACTTCTTGACTGTGCCTACCATTCGCTCATAGAACCCACCTTGCCAAGGGGCTCTTGGTGCTATGAATTTCCAGTGACATTGTCTTCTTTGTAAGACTGACTGTACTTCAGGGTGGTTCCAGACTTCTCGCAAACAACTTTCTCCTGCCACAAAATTAGATCCGTTGTCTGATATCATTAATCTAGGACACGATCGGCGGGCAGCAAATCTGCGGAAAGCTTGAATGAAAGCTTCAGCACTCATGTCTGGGGTGACCTCTAAGTGCACGCCTCTGGTTGTAGCACATGTAAAGAGACAAATGTACGCCTTCACTGGTATATTATCTGGGTTACCAGTGAGGAGTAAGGCTCCTGTATAATCAACTCCAGTGGTTTCGATAGGACGAAGATGAACCACTCGCTCTTCTGGGAGTGGGGGAGGTCCTGGGTAAGGACAGACTCTAGCGTCGTATCTCTTACAGATTACACAAGATTTAATAATGGTCTTAACAGTCTGACGACCTTGAGGAAGCCAGTACTTTTGTCTAAGGTCGGTGAGAGTATCTAAAACTCCACCATGTAGTGTACCATATTGATGGTGATGTAAGACAAGAAGTTTAGTTATGATGTGTTGACGAGGTAAAAGAATTGGGTTCTTAGTGTCTAAGTCAATCTTTGCATGTAGCAAACGTCCTCCACATCGTAGTATGTTATGAGTGTTGACATCGTACCAGATGCCCAGAGACTTAGTGAGTTTATCCGGAAGATTCTCAAATTCGCTTCCGTAGGTCTCTTGCTGCGCCCGCTTAATCCAATAGTGAACAGGATTGGGAAATTTATGTCGAATTCCTACTTTAGCAAGGAAATCAAACACGTGCGCAGTCACTCGTAACAATTTGCTTAAGTTGGAATAATGATGAGGATCAATGGCTAATATTCGCTGAGGCTCTGGTTCCATCATGGGAGTGGTGATATTGGTCACTATGACTTGTGGCTTTTGTTTGGGCCACTGACCACCAACAAGCCATGAAGGTCCATTGAACCACAGCGAAGACTTGACAAGTTGTTTTAATGTCAATCCTCTTGATAAATAATCTGCAGGATTGTCCTTAGTAGGGACATGTCTGAACTTATATCCTGCGGATAAATCATGAATCTCCCTGACGCGATTAGTGACGTAAGGAGTTTTGTTGTTATTGTTTCTTACCCATTGTAAGACTGCCTCGTTGTCTGACCACACTACAATCTCACCAAAGTGGATATTACTGAGTGTCTTTGCCAGGCCATGGGCCAATCTTACTCCCACTAGCAATGCAGTCAACTCCATCTGAGGTAAGGATCTCTTCTTGATGGGAGCAACTCTTGCTTTTGATGTGAGTAAAATTGATTGAGCACTGTTAACTAAATAGGCTGCTGCGCCATATGCTTTGCCAGAGGCATTGCAAAAAACGTGCAAATTGTTGGGTAAGTTTGGTCCTGAAGCATTACGAGGAAATTTCAAAACGCCTAACTGATTAAAATCCGTTGAGAGTATTTGCCATTTGGCTTGTAACTCACTTGATAACGGATCATCCCATCCCATATGTTGCTGCCAGCACTCCTGCATTAGGAGTTTGCCCCTTATTAATATAGGACTAAGTAGGCCTAAAGGGTCAAATGGTTGACTGACAAATGAGAGCAGTGTTCTCATGGAATTCAACCATGTTCTCATGGTTGAATTATCAGTTTGCACTGACTTGACATTCATCTCGTCAGTGTTGGTGTTCCATTCCACGCCTAGAACCTTTAATTTACTGGGTACCTGATAATCTGGAAATTCTTTCTTGATTAACTGGTTAAGCAGTTTATTATTTGAGGCCCATGACTGTAGAGGCATATTGCCTCCTAACAGTTCACAGTTAGCCTCATGGTAGATTTCTACCAGATCAGCTTGATCATTAGTTGTCCCCTGGAAATTGTCGACATACAAGTTGTCGCTAATGGTTGCCTTATAAGGGCTGTCTGATTTCCTCAAATGCGTGTCTAATGTTGCTTGCAAAAGAAACGGTGAGGACGTAGCACCAAATAATATGGAGGCAAACCGATAGGTGATTACTTCACTGTTGGGATCCAGTGGATCCTTGAACCAGAGGAATTTTGTGTAGTCACGATCTTCCTCCTGCAATCCTACTCGGAGAAAGGCTTTGCTGATGTCAGCTGTATAGGCAAAAATGCCTGTGCGAAATCGTAACAACACGTCATGTAGCCTTTGTGTTAGGCTAGGTCCCGTTTGGAGACATTCATTTAAAGACACACTGCTCGGCTTTACTTTAGCACTGCAGTTAAAGACAATACGAATAGGTGTTGTCAATGAGTCTTTCACCACAGCATGGTGAGGTAAATAATGACCTGTTTTTCGGTCATCGTGTTCAACAACTTCAATGAACTTATTGTTAAGTTGTTGTTGGATAAGTTGGTGATACATGGTTAGTTTGTCTGGCTGCTTCTGCAGTCGTGTTAATTGAGACTGCAATTGTGAGGCTGCCATAAAATAATTCACTGGAAGTTGTGGATGATCTAACTTCCATGGGAGTCTTACCCAGTATTGTTTATTTGAGTAGACAACTGTATCCAGATATTGCTGGTAAGTCCACGTATCATCAGGACTTGGTTGCTCAGGGATGATGCCTAACGTATCTAAATCCCACAAACGATGTATTGGTGGGTCAGACTTAATGTCCTCGGCTATTTCCCTGAAGCGTAGGGGTGACTGCTCTAAGCCTAGTCACGCCACAATTACATTATTGGTTTGTTGGTTTGTGGACGCTGGACCTTGTCTGAAAAGCACAGGTCCTGTGAGCAATTTGCCCCCTGCGGACGACAACAAATTCATACCATGTTGCCTAGTGCATCCAGTTATAAACTTGTAATAATGATCCGCGCCTATTAATATTCCAATATCTGTGAGGCAATCGGAATTTATTTTATGATCCGCTAGCCTCATGCGGTTTCGCTTAAGGTGTCTCGCAGTGCGAGCTAATCCTGTGACCTGCAGGTCCGTAGGAATCTTATCCACTACCACCGCATGGATTGGGCTAGTAGAGGATCCTAATCTAACTAGTTATTTAACTACCTTGTAGTCACGCGGTCCACTATTTGACAGGAAACCAGAAATGTTTAACTTCACACTTTTGGTAGGTTTTAAATTTAACTCATCTACCAACTGTTGTGTAATGAAGGTTTTTTGTGAACCTTGGTCAAAAAGACCCCTAGTGTTAATTCTAGATCTTCGATTTATTAATTTAAGTTGAGCGGTAGGCAAGGTAGTATTATTGCCTGACTCAGTAGCAAGTACATTCACTTCGTGATGTACTTTACAATATTGCACTGCAGTAGAATTAGTAAAATTCTCTCCAGTGGTCATGGTTGGTGTAGAAGATTTTCTACATAAGGCGTAGTGGTGTACACCTTGGTTACAACGGTTGCAGGTACGTAGTGGTACTGCACATTTCTTGGGATCATGAGAACCCATACATTTGGTGCATTTGTGCAATTCCTGTAACCTTTTAACTCTAGCATTATACGTAGGATAAGCAGAGCATTGGTAAGTGGTGTGTTCCGGATTGCAGAACAGACACTTTCTCTGGTTAATAGACTTAGTCTCTTTAGTAGACAAGTCATTGGTTATCTCTGAAGGAGATACTGAATATGTACCTACATTTCCACTTCTTTTCCTGGTGGATGGAGTAGGTTTGGATTTGTATTTATTAGACTTACTTGGAGTCTGTTTAGGTTTGACTGAAATATCAGTATTAATTGGTTTGGACTCAGGTTTAATTTTGTCATGAGTCTTTAACCTATTAACTGTGATCCTCAACCCCTCGAAAATCTGATCGACAGTAAGAAACTCAGTATTATAATGTGAGCAGAGCTCTGTCAAGACATTTCGAGGTAATTTCCTCTGTAACAATAGCTTGATAGACCATTCAGAACTAGGTATATTAACCTTGGTACCTAAGGCCTTTACTAGAGACTCTACTTCTAGTCTGAAGCTTTGAAGTGACTCTGGTCTACTGTTTGGTGCATTCAGATCTAGCAATTGATAATAAAGGGTAGCTATACTTAACTCTTTGTTGCAATAGTTCAACTTCAGGAGTTTTATAGCTTCCTCATAATTACTCTCATCAAGAGTAAGGTTATGTATGACCTTTTTAGCCTCTCCTGTGAGAAGACTGAGTAGGTATGAAAATTTAGAAACTTTGTCTAGAGACTGTTTCTTATGGATGTGAACTTCAAAGGAAGTCCAAAAATTGTCCCAATTTTCTGTATCTAATCCTGAAAAGGTGGGCAAGTCTAGAGTAGGTAAACGAACCTCGGGTAAGTGATTATTGAAGTGAGACCCAGTGTTGCTGGTATTGGATCCAGACTGTTTGGCTAATTTAGATAGCCTGATAATTTTATCATGAGTCTCCTCTTCATATTGGGAGATGTCGTCTACAGTTTGACTTGCTTCTTCAGGATTAGTTTCTACAGTATTTAGCAGATCAAGGTACGATTGACCTGCAGATCTGACTTGATCAAATTTCAGATCAGCCAATCTAACTGATGACTCTAAGTGATAAGAGTCAATGGGATTATCTTTAGTTAAGCTTTCAGCCTTATTAATTAATCTGGTCAAGTGACCTTTAAGGCCAATGTAGGTTCTCCTCAATTGTTCAGGAGTAGCCATGTTGGGCTTAGGTTCAAACTTCACAGTGTTAGTATATGTATTACTAATGAAGCTTGGGTACTTGTTCATTAGTGAACAGGTAACATTAATGGTAGCCTAATTTAATGTGACTACTTTATATTTTACCTCACTTGAGGTTGAATGTACCTACCTACCTAACAACAAATAGCTAGATATTTTGTGCACTGTCTGAACTTCACCACTAGTTCTCGTCCGGTTAGCTCATCCATATCACCATCAGAGTTAATGGAGAGAATCCAGCAATACACAAAAATAATGCATACAAGAGAAATATTATGGAGACACTCCAATCAGAGTTATCTCAAAATTTAATCCCACCCTGTATAGGATCAGCACAAATAATATAATATATACAACACTGACTAGTTTAGATCTAGTCGTAATAATTCCTAACTAAGAACTATAAAATTATTTAGTCTGGACTTGTACCAAATTCAGCACAATCTCAGCCTAAATTCTACCTAATAACATGGGTAAAGATTATTGTGGTGCAGTAAGGTGAATATAGTTGTGCTGTATTTTTGTTTTTTTTGTTTTATAAGAGTGCTCTTGCACACACAGGTGAACAATTATGTACAGTTAAGTTTGGCTTGCTAGCCACAGCCTTTTGTGATGGTTGATGGTGTTAATTAACTTGTCAACCACATGCAACCTAGATTCCCCTGACAAATGTACACCGTCTCTGGTCAGGTTCTGTCTGTAAGGTCTGGCTGTAAATTGGATATATGTGGCATCCAATCTCACTCGTTTTTTCAGCCTGAAATTTATGTACTTAGCAGCTCTCAGGTAGTATTCTGGGGTTACTCCCTAACGATTATCTTGACTTGGTTGGCGAGGTTCCACTAATGTGAATAGTACTGATTCACTGATGAGCTTGAAAGAAGAAATTATGTTTTTGAGGTGTTTGATCACCTCGGCTGGATGACGAGTGGGGTGGATGTCATTACCACCTAAGTATACAATGGTTAGATGGTGAGGTTACTCTAACGCAGGTGTTAGGGTGGAGTTATTGTAAAAGTTATGAGCTGTTGCTCCTGGTGACCTAAAGATTCTCACCTCGGTGTGAGGTATAGGTCTAAGTGTTGTGGGTAATTGGCTATGACCCACTAAAGCCACTTTATACATGAGGTGAAAGTAGCAATATGTTAGTGTGATCTAGGCTAACTGATGTGTTACAATGTTAGTTGACACAATTAATTAAATAGTTAGTCTAGCTTCTATCACACAAGGATTAGTTATTAATGGTTAATATTTTAATTATAAATTTAATGCCCATCCGGTTCGAAGGACCATAATGTGGGATATTTGGGCTTGAATCTGAATTTTGAAATATTAATGTAGTAAATTAAATTACGAAGGACCACCCGCTTTTATAGTAAAGAGGGAAACTGAGAATTTCTGATCATTAGATAATTCCTAGATGAAACCAGTAACTATGGATAAAATACTAGAAAATATGATCATGGAAATAATTAATGGGCTGTATAATTAAATGAATCAAACCTCAAACACCTACATTGGGGGGTTATTACTGGAGGTAAGTACGTCCAGGAATTAGTGTGGTTCGTTCACTAATTCAATTAATAATAATCTAATCCTATAAAATAATATTGAAACTGATGTCATTACCATAAATGGAAACATAGATTATGAGCATAGTAATGAGAGTTACAGTAAACCACATATTAATCCTGAAGAATTCTGCACATAAGAAATTGCAACAGAATAATGAAAGGAAATAAATCTTAGCTTAATGAAGATTCTTTTAGAAAAGCCCATGGAAGTTCCTCTTATTCTCTGGACTCGGTCGACTGACGAGTGGAACGGGTTAATATGGGAGACGGCGGCATGGAGAATTCTTCTCTCGTGCTGCAATACAAATATTTTACAGTGGCAACTGATTTAACTACTGAATCGATATATTCAAGAAATTAAGAGTTACAGGTGACAAATTTTAATCACCTGTTATTAGATGTTATCGCGCGTCATAACGGACAATCACCCTGCTACTATTAAACCTTTTACCTGATGCATCACATAAAAGAATATACTTAGCTGTGGGCACTGTATAAGTATTAAGATTGCCGTGCTTCGCGTCCCAGGCTCTGGTAAACCTATCCTGGATTGTGACGTGCTTCACTGGCCGGTCACGTGTCGTCAAGAACCAAGTCAAAGGGCTCCTTATTTGACACCAGCACCAGCTGAAGATACTATCTGCAAGGTTATTCATGCCTCACATTGGCGACTTTCATCTGAGGATGGATAACGTCTGCCCTAGTGGCTGGGCAATGGCGTCTTCCTTTGAGTACGGTATGCGCAGGTCTGCCTCTGAGCAGCTCTCCACGTGTACTGATGATGGCGTCCCTCTACCCACGCCGAGCCCGCGTTCATAAAACAAATTATTGTCTCGAACATTAATATTTCTCGCATTTGCGCTTGAAACGTTAAAGACTGGACGGGTTTATTATTTAGAGGAACAAAATATTGTTATTTACCAATTTAAGAATAGTAAATATATAAGGGAGAGGAATTAATGTCTCCCCATGGCATTCATTGGTGACGTTAACTCTATCGCGAGGTAGACACTATGATTCTAACGCTCTATTCGGCTTTTAGTTAGAGATCAATTCGTCTGCAATTAGTTATCATACAGAATGCTTTAATTATGGAGAATCTAATTTAATTCTCACACAAATTGGATATAATGTGTTTACTGTAAGGAAATCTGACGCAATACTGGCGTCAGGTGACGTGAGAATTCTAGCCTACTGCACAGATGAAATTATTAGTACATGAGAATTCTAGGTGTTGTTAATTTTACTTACTACAATAATTAGTATGGTTAGTAATAAGTAATGAGAATGCAACAATGTTGTATTCGGTGTTGGAAATATCCAACACACATCTTTGTCAACCTAATCAAATTCCCTGAAATTTTTACCCTCTGTATTTCAGACACATTAAATAAGATCAAGTCAGTTACTGAGCTCCAGCTCTCATCCCCCGCCTTACTTCCCTCTCGTGTCTTCGGTATTATCCTATCAAATTCCCTGAAATTTCTACCCTCTGTATTTCAGACATAGTTTATTAAATCCAAACAATTATGAAACTCTAGCTCTTAACCCCCAGCTTAGTTCATTTGTACAAGATCGTTAGTAACAGATCAATTTTCCCCGAAATTTAAAAGCAGACATACTTCAAAGTTAGTAAATAAGATCAAGTCAGTTACTGAGTTCCAGCTCTCATCCCCCGCCTTAGTTCTCTCTCGTATATTTGTAAATAACCCATCAATTCCCCTGAAATTTTTACCCTCTGTATTTCAGACACCGTAAATAAGATCAAAACAGTTATCGAGCTCCAGCTCTCGTCCCCCACCTTAGTTCTCTCTCGTATATTTGTAAATAACCCATCAATTTCCCTGAAATTTTTACCCTCTGTATTTCAGACATAGTAAATATGATGTAAACAATTATAAAACTCTAGCTCTTGTCCTCTGTCCAAGTTCACTCCTGTAAATTCATTACTATCAGTCCAAATCCCCCTGAGATTTAAACACCCAACTACATTTTCAGACATAGTAAATAAAAACCAGTTCAGTTATCAAGTTTCAACTCTTGTCTCCCAGCTTAGTTCATTTTATACAAGTTCTTTATTTTCCAAATAAATCACCTGAGATTAAAGATCACCTTATTTCTAACGTAGTAAAATTAATCAGGGCATTAGCCAAGCCCCATTTCCTCTGTCTTAGATCATCGAACATAAATATATCCGATCAAGTCCCTATCCAGCCTATCTCTTTATCAGAGTAATTACCTTACCCTTCTCATCCCAAACGTGTCCAAACCTTCAATAATCATCATACTGTATTTGCATATTTTCTCAATGTTCTTAGCTTATTCTTCACATGTTCAGTGTACATTCTTGTATTCCCTATGTTCCTTATCATGTCTTCATATTCTCTATAAGCTCATATTCCCCGCATGTTCACTCTATTCTTCAACTTTTTTCTTACATGTTATCTGTGTTCACTGTGTTCATTCCCCTACTTAACCTCAATTTTTTGTTCTTTGTTTCTTTAAACCAATTTGTTTCTTCCATTCACTAACTAGTTCTTTGTCAAATAATATTATACTGCAATACAGTTCCCTCAACAATTTTAGTCACCCAGTTTTTATTTGCAAAACTATGTCAAAGTAATTCTCGTAGTCAACTTAATAGTTCTACCAACCCTGTTCTTAAACAAATCTACACTTTATTCAGTTCCAAATTTACAAAGACAAACCTTTCTTGTAACTTCTTAACTAAAAATCTTTCGCCAATCAATTAAAACATAGTCACTTTCCTCATTTCTCAACTAAACTTATTATCCATTCAACCAAAAAATAGTCATAGGAATCTTTCCAACACTGTTCATAACTAAACTTATTCCCTAGTCATCAGAAAATAACCGTGTTTTTTAGGTTGCATTGTCATTTCATAACTAAAATTATCCATCAATCAACAGAAAAAGTCATATTCATCATCATTGTTCCTAACTAAAATTATGTTTTGTCAAGTAAGAAAAAATAGTCAAAGATATCTTTCATCGCTGTTCTTAACTGGCATTATACTTTGGGGAGCACAAAAATTGTCTCCCTCGTCATGTTTTGTCTTTTTCCTTAACTAAAAGTATTCATCAGTCAACTAAAAAATAGTTACTTCATCATGTTTCCTTGTCATTTCGTAACTAAAATTATATGTCGCTAAGTAAGAAAAATAGTCAAATGTAACTTTTTCAGCACTTTCGTAAAAATTATATGTCGTTAAGTAAGAAAAATAGTCAAAGGTGCTCTCCGTAACACCAAAGTTACTCTTCGAGATAACAAAAGACACTCTCAAACACTCAAAAATTTACTCACATCCTCAAAGTTATTCTCGGAGTCATCAAATAGTTAATCTCAGTTATCAAAATGCTATTCTCTAAGTAGCCTTTTGTTCATCAGAGAAACTTTCTAAGACATCTTCGTTCATTAAAGTTAATCTCAGAGGCATAAAAGTTATTCTCAGAGTCATCAAAAAGATAATCTCAGTCATCAAAATGCTATTCTCTAAGTAACCTTTCGTTCATCAGAGAATCTTTCTAAGACATCTTCGTTCATTAAAGTTAATCTCAGAGGCATAAAAGTTATTCTCAGAGCTATCAAAATTATTCTCGATGCCATCAAAAAGTATTTTCTCGTTCATCAAAGTTAATCTCATAGTTAACAAAGGTAATCTCTAACTCACTTTCGTTCAACATATTAATTCTCTAACTCCTCAAAGTTATTCTCTAAGACAACAAAGTTATTCTCTAAGACAACAAAGTCTTTCTCAGAGCTATCAAACTTGTTCTCAAAGTCATCAAAGTTATTCCAAGAGACGTCAAAGTTAATCTAAGACGTCATCTTTCATCAAAGATATTCTCTCTAAGCCATCAATGTTCTTCTCTAAGACATAAAAGTTATTCTCTATGTCATCAAAAAGTTATTCTCTGAGCTAACAAAATACTACTCATGTTCTCAAAGACATTCTCAAAGTCAACAAAGTTATTCTAAGAGCTATCAAACTTGTTCTCAAAGTCATCAAAGTTATTCACAGAGTCATCAAAGTTATTCTCTAACTCACTTTTGTTCATTAAAGTTAATTTCTATGTTATAAAAGTTATTCTCAGAGACATCTAAAGTTAATCTTGCTCATCAAAGTTGTTCTCTAAGACATAAAAGTTATTCTCAGAGTCATCAAAAGTTGTTCTCTAAGACATCAATGTTGCTATCTAAGACATCAAAGATGTTCTCTAAATCATAAAAGTTAATCTTTAAGTCACCTTCGTTCATTAGAGAAACTTTCCAATCCATATTCGTTGACCAAAGTTATTATCAGAGTCATCAAAGTGATCTCTAATTCACCTTCGTTCTCCCAAAGTTGTTCTCTAAGACACCTTCGTTCATCAAAGAAACTCTCCTTCTTCCATCATGTTATTCTTTAAGACATCTTCAGTCATAAAATTTCTCTCCAAAATGTAACTAGTTCAGCTTTTCATACCAAACCTGCACTTCTGTTAAAATATATTTTCTTAGTCGCTTTACCCAAAAACTGTTCTCTGAACTACACTGTTCAAACCTATGTAACCTATCCTCTCCACCCAATGTTACTTAGTTAACGTAACGTTCCTAAACCTAACTTTACCTATCCTAACTTAACTTACCTTATCTTTACCTATCTTACCTAACTTAACCTGCATAACCTAACTTTACCTATCCTAACATAACTTACCTTACCTTACCTATCTTACCTAACTATACCTATCTTACCTAACTTAACCTGCATAACCTAACTTTACCTATCCTAACATAACTTACCTTACCTTACCTATCATACCTAACTTACCTAACCTAACCTAACTTATCCTGCTTAACCTAACTTACCTACATTTACCTAACTTAACCTGCTTAACCTAACTTACCTACATTTACCTAACTTAACCTGCTTAACCTAACTTTACCTATCCTAACTTAACTTACCTAACTTATCCTGCTTAACCTAACTTACCTACAGTACCTAACTTAACCTGCATAACCTAACCTACTTAACTTACTTACCTTACCTAACCTGCTTAACTTAACTTAACTTACCTTACCTATCTTACCTGACTTAACCTAACTTAACCTGCTTAACCTAACTTACCTACATTTACCTAATTTAACCTGCTTAACCTAACTTTACCTACCCTAACTTAACTTACCTAACTTAACCTAACTTACCTACATTACCTAACTTAACCTGCTTAACCTAACTTACATAATTTAACCTAACTCATCCTGCTTAACCTAACTTACCTTACCTAACTTAACCTACTTAACCTAACTTGCATAACTTAACCTAACTTACCTAACTTAACCTAACTTACCTACATTACCTAACTTAACCTGCCTAACCTAACTTACATAATTTAACCTAACTTATCCTGCTTAACCTAACTTACCTTACCTTACCTAACTTAACCTGCTTAACCTAACTTACATAACTTAACCTAACTTAACTTATCTTACCTATCCTAACCTAACCTAACTTGCTTTACCTAACTTAATCTTACACTCCTAAACTGATGTATCCTAACTTATCTAGTCCAACCAGACATGATCTAACTTACATAATTATTCCTGCTTGTCTTTTGTGTTTCGTCAATCATTGTCTCATATTCATTTACTCATTTCAAGGGTTAATTTCTCAAATGGACATTTTTGCATTACAAGTGTTATTTGTTTAAGATTGGGTGTTTAACCATTTCAAAGGATTTTTGTTATATATGGGAATTTACTCGTTTCAAGGGCTAATTTCTCAAATGGTCATTTTTTGCAGATCAAGGGTTATTTGTTAAAGTTCATCAAGTTGCTCATAAGTTGTATTTATTATGTTTGTTATTATATGTTCTTATTCCCCAACCCCTTAACCTAACTTCTTGTAATCTTAGTGTATTTAGTAGGTTCTATCATATGTTCTTATTCCCTTGACCCTTTAACCTAACCTTTCAGATGTAGTTTATTGTGTTTTTGACGTATTTGTTGAATATATATTATCCTTTTCCTAACCTTTCCGATGTAGTTTTGTTTCTTCTTTTTGTATATTTTACCCAAACCTTCTTTCCTTCTTTTACTTTGTTTTTCACATATAAGTTCATTCTTTATCTTAGTAATAATAAAATTACAATAGTAAAGAATCAGATCTTCTAAGACTTGAAATTGAGAAACCAGAGCTCAAGGGAGTGAGAGCATGAAAGATGAGCAAGGAGTAAGAGAGAGGGGGCGGAAGAAAATGGGACCAAAGAAGAGAGAATGAGAGAGTGTGGGCATCGGGGAACTAAGACTTGAATTTCAGAAAAAAGAAAAATAAGAGAATGAGAGAGAGTGAGCGAAGGGGAAGAGAATGAGGGCGATAGAGAGAAAAAGGGGGGATAGAAGGAGGGAGATAAAGAGAAAGGGGGATAGAAGGAGTAGGAGAATATACAAATAACTCAATATTTCTTGTTTCTTTTCATTGTCGATGGTAATTGAAAAATCATTTCTACAAAATTGATTATTTCTAGTCTGACGCGACACTTGAATGCGTTTCGTAATAACTTATTACATTTTCAAAGACTTTAGTTTACACACACACACAACTATAACCTGCAAACACTAAAAAGAGTTTAAACAGCTTTCATTTTATACCTGCATTTGGGTGAGGTGATATGTTACAACAGTTTTGGATGAGGTGAAAACAAACTTTCAACACAAGACAGAACACGAAAAAATGGGTATAATATTGTGTAAGTTAAAGAGAAGAATGGAAGTAACTGCAAAGGGCCTATTGGCCCATATTTCTTGATGCTTCTATATTGGTGCGGAGTCTTGAAGTGGGTAGAATATAGTTGTGCATTAATTGGCTGTTGATTGCTGGTGTTGTCTTCTTAAAGTGCAGTGTCTCGCAGATATCAAGCAGCCTGCTATCGCTGTATCTATTGATGATTTCCGTGTTATTTGTTAAGACTTCTCTAGTGGTGTTCTGGTTGTGGGAAGAGATTATATGTTCCTTAATGGAGCCCTGTTGCTTATTCATCGTTAATCGCCTGGTAAGAGATGTTGTTTTCTTGCCTATATACTGAGTTCTATGAGGCTTGCAGTCCCCAACAGGGCCTTTGAAGATATAGACGACATTGGTCTCTTTTAAAGAGTTCTGCTTTGTGTCTGGAAAGTTTCTCATGAGTAGGTTGGCCGTTTTCTTGGTTTTATAGTAAATCGTCAATTGTATCTTCTGGCTTTTGCCTGTAGGGATAACGATTTTATAAATAATATCTTTCAGGACCCTTTCCTTCGTTTTATGAGCTGTGGAAAAGAAGTTCCTGTAAAATACCATAATAAGGGGTACAGGTGTTGTGTTAGTGGTCTTTTCAGAGGTTGCATGGCGTTTCACCTTCCTTCTTATGATGTCTTCACCGAAACCATTGGAGAAGCCGTTGTTGAGTAGGACCTGCCTTACCCTACAGAGTTCTTCGTCGACTTGCTTCCATTCTGAGCTGTGGCTGAGAGCACGGTTGACATAAGCTTTAACAACAGTCCCCTTGTACCTGTCTGGGCAGTCACTGTTGGCATTGAGGCACATTCCTATGTTTGTTTCCTTAGTGTAGACTGCAGTGTGGAAACCTCCGCTACTTTCCATGACTGTTACATCTAGAAAGGGCAGCTTCCCATCCTTCTCCATCTCGTAAGTGAAACGCAACACAGAATTTAAAAACAAGTTTTTTTTTTAAACTGTGTTTTTCATGTGATTTTCATTTGAGGGAAATCTTCGTAACCTCTTTACCGATTGCATCATAATTTTGATGCAACGTTGCATTTGAATAGGCCCATACTTTTATTTACTACTATATACATGCCTCATATGTAACATTAGAAAAAAATCCAGTCGGACTGGATCTCCCTGGGCACTCCTACCCAAGCAAAGAACCGCTGAAGGTGTCCCATGACGCATCTTGATGTCCCCTTCTGCACTGGGATCGCCTCTATAAATCTCGCCGAAACACACGTGATGGTCAATAAGTAATTATTTCCCTTTCTTGTCCTAGGTAATGGCCCCACAACGTCGATTGTTAGGCGTTCAAACGCCTGGCCAAACGCAGGAACTGGAACCAAAGGTGCTTTCGGGATGGCAGGGACATTCTTCCCCGCCCTCTGGCACGGGAAACACGTCTTGCAGATTGTTCTTACATCGTCGTCCAGGTCCGGCCAATAAAAATGTTCCCAAAGCCGGAATAAGGTCTTGGTTACTCCCAAGTGACCCGCGGGATCCGCTGAGTGTGCAAGCTTCAGTGCCGCATCTCTGTACCTTACTGGCACCACCACCTGATGCCTCACTCTCAGCAAACTCTCACCCGCTTCTTCCCTCACCCCTCCACTGCCTCATTAGCACTCCCTTCTCCATGAAGAAGTGAGTCGGTGACTCGGGTCCGGCGAGACCTTCTTCCGACTCCCGTACCAATTCAGGAAACTCTTCCTTTTGCAACTCACCTAGACGGGTGCTGTCAATACCTAGAGGACTGGTGAGAGTAACTTGGATACTTCTATCCAACTCTTCCTCGCCTGTCACTTGTCATCTGGCCTCCTCTCGGAACAAATGATCGAGTTCCAGGTCACCCGGCATGTTCTCATAACCGTGACCGGATCCGCTCACATCATCTTCCCTGACACCCTATCTCGACGTCAACGCGCATACCGAAAATGCCACTCTCGCAATTTCCGTCGCGTCACTGCTGGCCTCTGTCGTGCTGCTCTGTCAATAGGGCTCTATACACTCTTCACCCTTAATCAAATTCGGGAAAACACATCTCGCACAGGAGTCGTTCCCTAGGATCACCTGAGCTTCCATCCTGGGCAGTGAAGCACAGAATCCTACCACAAAAGTCTGACAACCATAGTCTGAATTACGAGTTACTTTATGAAGGGGCATCCTCACTTGTCCCCCCAACGTTTTTATCAGGGCTTCCCCTGTACTGGAACTTCTGTAGTCCTCGAGGAAGAGGGATTCACTAACACGGGTGAAGTCGGATCCCGTGTCCCTCAGCATCCTTGCTGGCACAGGATCAGCTCCTCTTATCTTCACCGTCCCCCTCACACACAAAGGGGTGAATCCTCTTCTCCCTTATCACCGGCATATCACCTAAGGTAACGTTGTCTCCTTCGCTTCCTACTTTTGCGAAAGCTACGTTTCCACCATGCCTGGGGCGACCACACTGCCTTGCAAAATGCCCTCGTCCCCCACAGTTGTAACACCGACCGCCTCTCATGGGCGACCCTCTACCAGTCACCCTGGTAGCACCACCTGTAGATGTTCCCTGGGTCCTCCTTGGACTCCCTGTCGTCGGTTCCTGGGCACCATCTCAGGCTCCCAAGCTCGGTCCACTGCTCACAGCTTGGAGCTTCCTCCCCGCGTCTCTTGAGCTCTTGAACCGATTTACTTCACTAGGCATACTATTCTTGGAAGTGTCCCCACTCGTCCTTGCTCCTGAACTCTTGAAGTTCCCTCCATATCTTGGGTAAGGCGAGTGTCTGGGCTGTCCCTCCCTTCTGAGATGCACTGCCTCCTCCAGCATGTCGGCTCGGTCCGCTGCAGCTTTAAGGTCCTTTATTTCTGCCTCCTTCATTCTAACCTTGAGTTCCGGATCGTAGAAACCTGCGCTCCATGTCCCGAGCAGTCTCAGCATATGACCTTCCTGATGCCCTTGTGCAATTTCGGAAGCATTTCCTGTAGACCTCCGGGGTTAGTCTATATGATTGGAGCACCGCTTTCTTGATTGTGTCGTATATGGTGCACTCCTCGAAGTCCAACATGTTATTAGCCTCTCTGGCCTCACTAGTCAATCTACCCTGCACTAACGCAGCCCAATCCTCCTCCGGCCATTCCTTCAATGTTGCAATCCTCTCCAATGGTCGAAGAAAGCCTCGGCCTCCTGAGGATCAAAGGTGGATAGATCGCGCTCCCGAGCCTTGCGGTCATCCCGACGTGCAGGTATTGAGACAAACCCACGTTCAATACGCCTCAACTCGACCTCCCTGCTCGCCTCTATCTCGGCTCGCCGCATTTGTAGCTCGGCTTCTCTGTCTTCTCGTTTCAGCCGTGCCTCTCTTTCTTATCGTTTCATCTGTGTCTCTTTTTCTCGCATTTTTTACTCTGCGCTTCTCTTTCTTCCCGTCTCAGCTGTGCCTCCCTTTCTCACTCTTCACACTGCAACTGTGCGTCTCTTTCTTCTCGTCGCAGTTGGGCCTCTAATTGCATTCGTATTATCTCCAGCTACACGCTCTTCCTGCTACTAACTGATCCCCCGCTGTTTGCACGTTCACTGTGAATTTTGGCCACACTGGTAGGTGCTTGGGACGGCTCTACTTAAGACGGTTCACCTTGAGACGGCCCTTCTTGGGACAGCTCCTCTCCCGTCGTTTCCTCTCGAGCTGTGAGCTGTACCATGATCTCTATCCTTCGCTCTGCTACCTTAGTTGTCCTCAACCTTATCCCAAAGTGGTTTGCTACTTGTTAGAGTTGAGCTTTGGTGCACTCCTCAAATATTTTCTCATCCCTCGTCTCCATAAATTTCTTTACTTTATCCTCCTCCATCTCTATGATATCGAGCATACACTAGAGCACAGACAAGTTAGTAGGTGCAAATTTCACCGTGTCGGTCCCTTAGCTGGTTGGGTAACACTATTACTGAATTCACTGGCAACACTGTATTAGTACACTGGCCACACTGTACCTCGACGAACGTATCCTGGCAAGGTCGCTGTTACGTACCTCTATTGGATACGTATATAAATAATAAATAATTACTTACATATTGTATCATTAATTGTATGTGTTTATATATTATATCATTATTTGTATGCTTATATCAGTACATGTATGTTCTTGTATGCTTATATCATTACTTGTATGTGCTGATATGTTTGTGAGATTTTTTTCTACGCCTACCTTCCTTAGGAGGTGGACTACAAGTTTAAAGGCTGCTCACGGCAGTTAAGCATGAGTCCAATAGAAAAAGGAAAAGCGGGAGCAAACCGCCAGGCCTCCACCACCAGGGGTGAAAACCTGTCCACAATAGGCCGCTGGCTCCTCCTAGTTAAACAGGATGTTAAAACTAATAAAGGGTAACCGACGGGTTCTCACAATCAAATATTTATATTTGATGTGGCGCTATGAATTGGAATTCGAATTCCCAAGAACAGCCGTCATATCAAGATCACATCAACATTTAATAATATGCAGAAATATGGTGGAATAATATGGTTGAAGGGTTGACATCAAAGACCGTTTTCTATAACATAACAATTTATTATTAACAAGAGACTAACTACTACATTACCGAGTTTACGTTACGTTAATGTCCATCCAGTGGCACGATAACAAACAGCTAAATAGCAACCCTTGCTGTGCGGCTGCATACTGAACTAACCTGAACACAGGTGTGCCCACTGATGACGCAATATTGCAAATCAAAGAAAAATATCACAGACTAAGTTACACCACAGCGAATGGTTACATTATTGTCCATCAAGTGGCATTTGCAACACAGCTATTCAACAGCCCCTCGAGAAGTGACAGCGGGCTCCATCATGCTGACACTTCGGGCTGACAACATGAACTAACTGAACAAATGAAGGATATCCACTGAAGACACAAGCATGCAATCAATAGTGTCTCGGTTTCCCTGACAGCTACTATAATCACAAACTTAGGGGTCCTCCCGCCCCCCAGGAGAGACCCACGTAACTAGGCGGGTAGTCCAACAGTGACCCCCCCTATCACAACCCAGTGTGAACACTCTTTGCAACTTCCTACAAGAAGTTGCCCTATAAACAGTAACAAAGACAGGCAAGGCGGGATTCTGGGACACAGCTCCACAAATCCCTAGATTACTCTACTCTTGTCACCAGACGACAACCAAAAGAAATTGCCTTAAGTGATTAATTACATTAATTGACTGATCGCAGCAGTCAGCAACAAAGTACTACGGTAATCACAAACAATTGTCTCACACTTGACAACATCATGGTGATACTCTACGTTAATCATTAACACTTGTCTCTCTTGTTAACAATAACTCAAACTTATATTACATCACACTTGACTCCTAGGAAGTATTCAGTGAGTAATCCTCAATTAAGGTCAAACGGACCACTAATTACATCCCCATTGAGATACGTTAACTAAGCCTACCCTAACTTGGTAGCTTCTCAACAGTCTGTGTCAAAAAATTACTAGTGAGTGTTAATTACCCTAATTAGCTCCGAGTAATTAATTAACTGTCACCAGGACCGATAATTAATCATCCATAAATACGTCTCTCTCCGCACTGCCTAAGCAGGTCTCATCAAACACTGTGAATTCACGGGAAAGGAGTTAATTACTCCACTAATAAACAAGATGTGTCACTAATCTACTGTCCTCAGACAGGATATGATTAATACAACGATTTATGCTAGCTCCATGACCTCGCTTTACCGAGTCATCGGAGCCCTTCGATGTTAATTACTCCACTAATTAACATGAGCCACTAATTGCTATACCCCAGAAAGGTAATTAGTCTCGAGCAAATTACGTTAACACAAATACTGACAGATCCTCTCTCACTACATGAATTCATGATGAGAAGGCTAATTACATAATTAGCTAGAATGGTCAATTAGTTGTCACACGGACAATTAAAAGCCTATTGGTCCATATTTCTGGACCAATTGGTCCATAGCCATATTGGTCCATAGTAGAAGCATCAAGAAATATGGACCAATAGGCTTTCTACATTCACTTCTATTCAATACCCATTGTTTCGTGTTTTGTCTTGTGTTGATGAAATTAATACCTTATTAAATACCACCTCACCCCATCCACCTCACTCAAATGTAGATATAAACAAATCGGAGATGTGTAAGTTCTATTCAGTTGTGTATGTTTAAACTAAAGTCTTTGAAAATGTAATAAGTTTTACGAAACGCGCTCAAGTGTCGCGTCAGACTAGAAATAAAAATGAATTTTGGAGAATTGATTTTTGAATTACCACCAACGGTGAAAAGAAATGTACAAAAGATTGAGAAAATTCGTGTTAGAATTATTAATCTTACTTTTTCGGGCATATTAAATAATATATGTCTACAGGAAAGACTGCTACCAAAATATACTAATATATATATATATATATATATATATATATATATATATATATATATATATATATATATATATATATATATATATATATATATATATATATTCTCTATCTCCAGGTACCGCCCAACCAGTCACCTGGACGTGTTACAGACAGCTGTCTCTCAGCTGCTTCCTTAGCCTGTCGAGGCTCTGAGACAACTCTTACCGGGAATTTCCACCGGTACTCATCACAATGTACAAAATGATAAATTTTACTCACGTCTAACCTCCTCATTTTTACTCATCTCCCAGGTCACTACCACTCTAGCTGTCAACACTTAGCTTGCTCCTCATGCGTCGACAAGATGTGGCCCTAGGCTGTCCCGGGAAAGTGGCCAAGTGGCCCAAGGAAGTGGCCAAGGCATGTGGCCACCGCGTGGCCCACAGCGCCCCTCCCG
Source organism: Procambarus clarkii (assembly GCF_040958095.1). Classification (NCBI taxonomy): domain Eukaryota; kingdom Metazoa; phylum Arthropoda; class Malacostraca; order Decapoda; family Cambaridae; genus Procambarus; species Procambarus clarkii. The sequence continues at coordinate 33,419,300 of NC_091203.1, read as the reverse complement.
AGTTGAGGGGGGGGGGTAGCCGGCGCGCGGGCAGGCGGGTGGCCGGGCCATGTGGCGGGTGGCCGGGGTGGCCGGTGTGGCCTGGGGTGGCCCCCGGGCATACACACGTGGTTGAGGAATCACCAACCCCATCAAACCAGAGCCTGCCTTGCTCTACACTGGGGTGACAATGGCCGGCGGCGTCACCACACTGACGCTGCCTGGCGGAATTCAAAGTCCCACAGGGGCCTGTAATCTCACCACAATTACACTAGGAGGCCCTGCCTGATTTCTGCTAATTGTCCATAACTACTAGACAGGTTATTTCAACCACCTGTTACACCATGAGGCTCTGTCAACTGCCTCATGGTTGCCCACTGTCTCTGAGGCTATTTTACTGGTCCTTCCGTACCTCGTCGGCCCTCAAATTTCACGAAAATTGGGCCTAGGCACAACCCGGGATGGCAGGAGTGCCATCCCTGCTAGTTAACATGGTAACGTCCGCGATTAACGGGGGTGGAGGGAAGAAAACTCCCCTCCTCCACCCAGACACGTCCTCGTCCACCTGCTACCCTGCTCAGACTGACGATTTCCCGGGCTAAGGAAACTCAAAATGCCCATACCTCCTCCCTACTTTGTCTTGACCAATCAGCACGAAGCCGACACTGTTCCCTCGTGCCGCTACCAATCACAGCCTCACTCACCCTCAAGCGTCCTGTGACGTCACAAGGAGGGGGAGGCCTAAAGACAAGGTGCAATGTCTCACATGTTGTGGGGGGGGGGGGAACGTTAACCCCACTCTCCCCCCCACCTCTAATGGTTTTAGTCAAGTATCCTCTCATACCACTTCACTCTCACCTCATCCTATTTCACAGACACAGGAAAATCTCTAATTCTCTCTACAGAGCAATCACAGACTTCTGACTACTCACAAATGATAGTCCATAACATAAGCTTTCATTCAACACCCCACAAGTATATGTTAGTTTGAAAGCTTCAGTTTCTAGAGTCCCTAGAGCGACTAGCCTAATCTAGAAACTAGGAAAACCAGCTGAGGGAATCTAGATTCCCTCACAATGTTATATTATGATAATAATCAGTGGGTGGGCTAAACCGTGGGAAACCGTTATTATTTTTTTGTGTGGTGGTCAGCGAGTCAGCTTCCCGTGAGAAAGTTATATTTTGTACTGATCAGCTGGTAACAAAACCGTGGGAAACCGTTATTATTTGTTCATCTAGACGGCAATATTGTGGGATATTATTTCCTGCTAGGTTGGGCAGCTGCCAGCAATGTATTTTATTTTATAAATATATAACTATTATATTAATAACTACAGTACTTCTGTTTATGCATGTAAATCTGATCATTCCTTAATTTAGTTAATTAATTCCCATTATATGGCTCCATATAAGTAAAATTTATGTTAATTAAAAACTGTCACTCAATATGTTGTGCAGAAGTGAGATGGGCTCCTGCCGTGAGAAAATTATTCAGTAACTGTTTGGACACAGGAAGGATCACATCTAGGAGTTAAGTGCTGTTATATTATATCTATTATGTTCTGTTGTATGTTAGTCTGTGGAGACATAATTTTATTTTGATTTTCATGTGATTGCCCACCTGTTGATTGATATATAATACTGATAATTAACTGAAGTATATTTCTAATACACATTTATTTTTATGTGTGATTACTTATTCCTAAGGGGTGATTAATTTTAATTCTTGCCTGTACAAACCATGGGATTATACTGGTGACCCACCTTGAGATTGCAGCATCGGTAAATGTCCCTAGACTACAATTTTTTGTTGCTGTATGGGTTACGAGCATTAATGTATGGTTTGTAAGAGTCGCCAGTTCTTGTCACAGGGGGTGGGCTGGGGCTCTGCTAGCAATCGGCTGCTAGGGGCTCAGAAGGCAGAATACTCAGCCCCTCTGACTCTTGGGATTCACCGGAGTCTCCTGGCCTCACAGGAGAGGACCAGTAATACCCACCACCGCAGGACTTAGCCCCCCACCACTTGGGGTGCCGCTGATTCACCCTGGGAGCCCTTCAGTCATATTCACGGGGAAACTGCTATTAGCAATTCTGGCCTAGACCCGTGGAGAAGTGAAGAAAGGCCCAGGCTTACCAATAACTTCCCCTGAGTCTTGCCTGTCAGACAAAAAATTGCTGGAATTTCTTTCCCGCCTGCCTTCTCTATCTTCATTTAACATGGTCGCCAGCTGGGGTGAGATCTCTGCACCCCAGGAGTGCAGTTCAGTGGGTGTATTCTATACTGCTTGTTGCCTAAGTGTTGCTACTCCTACAGAGTTGACACTAGTCTGTACACCCAAGGTACACTTCCAAAAAAGTCTGTGTGGCTTTACTTCTCTCCAGCCTCTGCATTGCTTGTTGCCACCATTCCGGCTCTGATACTGGACAGATAGCCTAGGGTACACTTCTACATAAGTCTGTGCTTCTTTACCACTCTCCAGCCACTAAGAACTTCTGTAGAAAACGTGATGTTCACTAGGTTGGACTATGATATCCCTCGTGTATGCTCAGAGATTATTATGGAGGCGCACTTAAACACCATGATAAAATATGTGAATTTACTGACATAAGCTACTAGATTACATTTACAATTAAAATCAATACAGGAAATGAAAATAAGAATAAACAATCTGGACATCGTCAGCAACTCTTCTTTCACGACCTCCAACAACGCCTTCAACTGGGCAAATTTACACTTATTTATATAATTTGCACAACGTTTCGAACCTCCATGGTTCATTCTCAAGTGAATAGATCTTACAATACTAGTTGATTTTATACCCGCACTGGGTCAGGTGATAATACAATAAAGGTGAAAACATGGGGGGATACATAAGGGACGAGAGCACCCCCAAATTAGACATACCTGAGCCACACTTGAAAAGTCTTCTCGAAGCATGTACAAAGGAAGCCCCTTTCATCAGTCCACAAGGAGACATGTATTTACAAATAGACGGAGTAGCAATGGGCTCCCCCTTAGGAGTTTTATTTGCTAATTTTTATATGGGAACCATCGAAGACAGGGTCTTCAGTAGCAGAAAAAAACCAACTGTATACTGCCGTTATGTAGATGACATATTCGTAATAGTAAAAGACTCAGATGAACTAATTGACCTAAAAAGACACCTAGAGAGAGAGTCAGTACTCCGATTTACACATGAAAATAGTGAAAATAACAGTCTGCCATTCCTGGATGTACTAATAACAAAAACAGGAACCTCTTTAAGCACCAGCGTATATACCAAGCCCACCAACATAGTATTATGCCTGAACGGTAGAAGTGAGTGCCCCCAAGGATACAAAGCCAGTGTTCTCAATGCTTATATTCGTCGAGCGCTTACCCATTGCTCTGAATGGAGCAACGTGAGTAGAGAGTTTGAAAGAGTAACTCAGGTATTGGTGAACAACGGATATAGCAACGCGGAAATAAACGCTGCTATAAAAAGACACTTGGACCGTTGGTATAATTCAGAACCTAGAACAGAAACCACAACACCTCCAATAAAATTATAATACAAATCAACCATGCACAGTGAACATATAAAAGAGGAAAGAATAACGAAAGAAATAATCCGTAAAGGAGTAAAAAGCACTACTCCTAACCAAAACATAAACCTGATAATATTCTACAAAACCAAGAAGACTTCCGAACTCCTTATCAAAAACAGCCCGAAGCCGACGGAGAAACCTCTACAGCAGTCAAGCGTTGTATACATGTACACTTTCCCCCACGAAGGATGTAACCTTCAATGTAAGTACATAGGTATGACGTCGACCAAGCTGACGAGGCGTTTGACATGCCATCTTCAATCCGGTGTCCCTAGGAATCACATGAGACAAGCCAATGACATTACTCTAACAAGAAAAATGTTGAACAAGAATACCTGCATAATAGACAAAACCCAAGATGCAAGAAGATTACAAATTCTTGAGGCAATTCACATAAGAATAGAGCGACCTACCATGAACACCCAAATCACGGAACTATTTACTCTACCCACCATGAGAGTAAGGACAAGACAAGAACATATCGATGCCAACACAGAAGACAATGTACAACATAATAGGCCAATTACACTGGATTGATCTTTGTGTTTAGATAGGAGCTGCCTCGTATGGGCCAATAAGCCTTCTGCAGCCTCTATGTTTCACCTCACATTTATCCCTTATGTATCCCCCCATGTTTTCACCTTTATTGTATTATCACCTGACCCAGTGCTGGTATAAAATAAACTAGTATTGTAAGATCTGTTCACTTGAGAATGAACCATGGAGGTTCGAAACGTTGTGCAAATTATATAAAACGGTGTAATACACTCTATAGTAAATCACTTCTTTTCTTCACCTTAAAAGTACGAAAATGAGTTTTGGAGAACTCTTATTTCAATTAAACCCTGATGCTAAGAAAATAGTTAGAGGGATAGAAGCCCTAAACCAGAAAATAATAAATACAGAATATGCGGTCATATTCAATGAAACATGTTTGAAAGAAAACCTGCTGCCAGTATACACCAATATATATATATATATATATATATATATATATATATATATATATATATATATATATATATATATATATATATATATATATATATATATATATATATATATATATATATATATATATATATATATATATATATATATATATGTTTCATTGAATATGACCGCATATTCTGTATTTATTATTTTCTGGTTTAGGGCTTCTATCCCTCTAACTATTTTCTTAGCATCAGGGCTTAATTGAAATAGGAGTTCTCCAAAACTCATTTTCGTACTTTTAAGGTGAAGAAAAGAAGTGATTTACTATAGAGTGTATTACACTTATTTGTATAATTTGCACGACGTTTCGAACCTCCATGGTTCATTCTCAAGTGAACAGATCTTACAATACTAGTTGATTTTATACCCGCATTAGGTCAGGTGATAATACAATGAAGGTGAAAACATGGGGGGATACATAAGGGATAAACATAGGGGCTGCAGAAGGCTTATTGGCCCATACGAGGCATCTCCTATCTAAACACAAAGATTAATCCAGTGTAATTGGCCTGTTATGTTGGACATTGTCTTCTGTGTTGGCATCGATATGTTCTTGTCTTGTCCTTACTCTCATGGTGGGTAGAGTAAATAGTTCCGTGATTTGGGTGTTCATGGTAGGTCGCTCTATTCTTATGTGAATTGCCTGCCATGAACCATGAACACCCAAATCACGGAACTATTTACTCTACCCACCATGAGAGTAAGGACAAGACAAGAACATATCGATGCCAACACAGAAGACAATGTCCAACATAACAGGCCAATTACACTGGATTAATCTTTGTGTTTAGATAGGAGATGCCTCGTATGGGCCAATAAGCCTTCTGCAGCCCCTATGTTTATCCCTTATGTATCCCCCCATGTTTTCACCTTCATTGTATTATCACCTGACCTAATGCGGGTATAAAATCAACTAGTATTGTAAGATCTGTTCACTTGAGAATGAACCATGGAGGTTCGAAACGTCGTGCAAATTATACAAATAAGTGTAATACACTCTATAGTAAATCACTTCTTTTCTTCACCTTAAAAGTACGAAAATGAGTTTTGGAGAACTCCTATTTCAATTAAGCCCTGATGCTAAGAAAATAGTTAGAGGGATAGAAGCCCTAAACCAGAAAATAATAAATACAGAATATGCGGTCATATTCAATGAAACATGTTTGAAAGAAAACCTGCTGCCAGTATACACCAATATATATATATATATATATATATATATATAAGCCTATACTTGCATAAACCACAAGTGAAGATAAACAATCTTTGGACAACACCCACCAGTGGGACTCGAACCCAGAAAGCACAACTACCTTCCAGTAGCTGGCATAACTAGTATGCTTTAACCCACTACGCCATCAGACCTTACAAAAGAAGTAGATAGTTCGAGATATATATATCTCAAACATCTCTACCTCCCGAAGGCACCAGATGAGTGAGGGGTCAGTCTGCAATTTTCGTCAAGCCACTGTCAATGTGAGAGAACTCGTGTCCAGCTTATAAGCCTATACTTGCATAAACCACAAGTGAAGATAAACAATCTTTGGACAACACCCACCAGTGGGACTCGAACCCAGAAAGCACAACTACCTTCCAGTAGCTGGCATAACTAGTATGCTTTAACCCACTATGCCATCAGACCTTACAAAAGAAGTAGATAGTTCGAGATATATATATCTCAAACATCTCTACCTCCCGAAGGCACCAGATGAGTGAGGGGTCAGTCTGCAATTTTCGTCAAGCCACTGTCAATGTGAGAGAACTCGTGTCCAGCTTATAAGCCTATACTTGCATAAACCACAAGTGAAGATAAACAATCTTTGGACAACACCCACCAGTGGGACTCGAACCCAGAAAGCACAACTACCTTCCAGTAGCTGGCATAACTAGTATGCTTTAACCCACTACGCCATCAGACCTTACAAAAGAAGTAGATAGTTCGAGATATATATATCTCAAACATCTCTACCTCCCGAAGGCACCAGATGAGTGAGGGGTCAGTCTGCAATTTTCGTCAAGCCACTGTCAATGTGAGAGAACTCGTGTCCAGCTTATAAGCCTATACTTGCATAAACCACAAGTGAAGATAAACAATCTTTGGACAACACCCACCAGTGGGACTCGAACCCAGAAAGCACAACTACCTTCCAGTAGCTGGCATAACTAGTATGCTTTAACCCACTACGCCATCAGACCTTACAAAAGAAGTAGATAGTTCGAGATATATATATCTCAAACATCTCTACCTCCCGAAGGCACCAGATGAGTGAGGGGTCAGTCTGCAATTTTCGTCAAGCCACTGTCAATGTGAGAGAACTCGTGTCCAGCTTATAAGCCTATACTTGCATAAACCACAAGTGAAGATAAACAATCTTTGGACAACACCCACCAGTGGGACTCGAACCCAGAAAGCACAACTACCTTCCAGTAGCTGGCATAACTAGTATGCTTTAACCCACTACGCCATCAGACCTTACAAAAGAAGTAGATAGTTCGAGATATATATATCTCAAACATCTCTACCTCCCGAAGGCACCAGATGAGTGAGGGGTCAGTCTGCAATTTTCGTCAAGCCACTGTCAATGTGAGAGAACTCGTGTCCAGCTTATAAGCCTATACTTGCATAAACCACAAGTGAAGATAAACAATCTTTGGACAACACCCACCAGTGGGACTCGAACCCAGAAAGCACAACTACCTTCCAGTAGCTGGCATAACTAGTATGCTTTAACCCACTACGCCATCAGACCTTACAAAAGAAGTAGATAGTTCGAGATATATATATCTCAAACATCTCTACCTCCCGAAGGCACCAGATGAGTGAGGGGTCAGTCTGCAATTTTCGTCAAGCCACTGTCAATGTGAGAGAACTCGTGTCCAGCTTATAAGCCTATACTTGCATAAACCACAAGTGAAGATAAACAATCTTTGGACAACACCCACCAGTGGGACTCGAACCCAGAAAGCACAACTACCTTCCAGTAGCTGGCATAACTAGTATGCTTTAACCCACTACGCCATCAGACCTTACAAAAGAAGTAGATAGTTCGAGATATATATATCTCAAACATCTCTACCTCCCGAAGGCACCAGATGAGTGAGGGGTCAGTCTGCAATTTTCGTCAAGCCACTGTCAATGTGAGAGAACTCGTGTCCAGCTTATAAGCCTATACTTGCATAAACCACAAGTGAAGATAAACAATCTTTGGACAACACCCACCAGTGGGACTCGAACCCAGAAAGCACAACTACCTTCCAGTAGCTGGCATAACTAGTATGCTTTAACCCACTACGCCATCAGACCTTACAAAAGAAGTAGATAGTTCGAGATATATATATCTCAAACATCTCTACCTCCCGAAGGCACCAGATGAGTGAGGGGTCAGTCTGCAATTTTCGTCAAGCCACTGTCAATGTGAGAGAACTCGTGTCCAGCTTATAAGCCTATACTTGCATAAACCACAAGTGAAGATAAACAATCTTTGGACAACACCCACCAGTGGGACTCGAACCCAGAAAGCACAACTACCTTCCAGTAGCTGGCATAACTAGTATGCTTTAACCCACTACGCCATCAGACCTTACAAAAGAAGTAGATAGTTCGAGATATATATATCTCAAACATCTCTACCTCCCGAAGGCACCAGATGAGTGAGGGGTCAGTCTGCAATTTTCGTCAAGCCACTGTCAATGTGAGAGAACTCGTGTCCAGCTTATAAGCCTATACTTGCATAAACCACAAGTGAAGATAAACAATCTTTGGACAACACCCACCAGTGGGACTCGAACCCAGAAAGCACAACTACCTTCCAGTAGCTGGCATAACTAGTATGCTTTAACCCACTACGCCATCAGACCTTACAAAAGAAGTAGATAGTTCGAGATATATATATCTCAAACATCTCTACCTCCCGAAGGCACCAGATGAGTGAGGGGTCAGTCTGCAATTTTCGTCAAGCCACTGTCAATGTGAGAGAACTCGTGTCCAGCTTATAAGCCTATACTTGCATAAACCACAAGTGAAGATAAACAATCTTTGGACAACACCCACCAGTGGGACTCGAACCCAGAAAGCACAACTACCTTCCAGTAGCTGGCATAACTAGTATGCTTTAACCCACTACACCATCAGACCTTACAAAAGAAGTGGATAGTTCGAGATATATATATCTCAAACATCTCTACCTCCCGAAGGCACCAGATGAGTGAGGGGTCAGTCTGCAATTTTCGTCAAGCCACTGTCAATGTGAGAGAACTCGTGTCCAGCTTATAAGCCTATACTTGCATAAACCACAAGTGAAGATAAACAATCTTTGGACAACACCCACCAGTGGGACTCGAACCCAGAAAGCACAACTACCTTCCAGTAGCTGGCATAACTAGTATGCTTTAACCCACTACGCCATCAGACCTTACAAAAGAAGTAGATAGTTCGAGATATATATATCTCAAACATCTCTACCTCCCGAAGGCACCAGATGAGTGAGGGGTCAGTCTGCAATTTTCGTCAAGCCACTGTCAATGTGAGAGAACTCGTGTCCAGCTTATAAGCCTATACTTGCATAAACCACAAGTGAAGATAAACAATCTTTGGACAACACCCACCAGTGGGACTCGAACCCAGAAAGCACAACTACCTTCCAGTAGCTGGCATAACTAGTATGCTTTAACCCACTACGCCATCAGACCTTACAAAAGAAGTAGATAGTTCGAGATATATATATCTCAAACATCTCTACCTCCCGAAGGCACCAGATGAGTGAGGGGTCAGTCTGCAATTTTCGTCAAGCCACTGTCAATGTGAGAGAACTCGTGTCCAGCTTATAAGCCTATACTTGCATAAACCACAAGTGAAGATAAACAATCTTTGGACAACACCCACCAGAGGGACTCGAACCCAGAAAGCACAACTACCTTCCAGTAGCTGGCATAACTAGTATGCTTTAACCCACTACGCCATCAGACCTTACAAAAGAAGTAGATAGTTCGAGATATATATATCTCAAACATCTCTACCTCCCGAAGGCACCAGATGAGTGAGGGGTCAGTCTGCAATTTTCGTCAAGCCACTGTCAATGTGAGAGAACTCGTGTCCAGCTTATAAGCCTATACTTGCATAAACCACAAGTGAAGATAAACAATCTTTGGACAACACCCACCAGTGGGACTCGAACCCAGAAAGCACAACTACCTTCCAGTAGCTGGCATAACAAGTATGCTTTAACCCACTACGCCATCAGACCTTACAAAAGAAGTAGATAGTTCGAGATATATATATCTCAAACATCTCTACCTCCCGAAGGCACCAGATGAGTTGATTGCTGGTGTTGACTTCTTGATGTGTAGTGCCTCGCAAACGTCAAGCCGCCTGCTATCGCTGTATCTATCGATGATTTCTGTGTTGTTTACAAGGATTTCTCTGGCGATGGTTTGGTTGTAACGCAACTACTTCATGCTACAAACGAGTGGAGAAATAGCAACATCGACGAAAGTATCCGTACCCGCATTGAACAACACCTCGACATCCTCACAGACCAACATCACCTCAGCACTGAAACAAGGATTATCAAGAAACTAACAACATTATATGGAGGACCTATGGCAATTCCACGACCAAGAGATGGCTTCCTGAACCTTGCAGGAATTAACCTCACTGAGGACCAAGTCACTCTCCTAAATCTGGGCATAAACTGTCATGTAATGTCCAGACCGAGTGAGATGGCCCGGAAAGTAGAGTTGAAATTCTGTTGGACGACATATTCGACCTCGAGACACAAAAGAAGGTCACTACCAAAGATACCTTACAAGCAGAACTTATTGCAGAAGGAGGAAAGAATCGAGGCAATTACAGAAGCACCATACTGTCACCCGACCTCAAAGCGGCAGCTAAAAGCCTTCGTGAGAACAAGGAGATAGTTGTCAGGAGAGGTGACAAGTCGCCAATATATGTCATTCTTAAAAAAGACGAATATCTGGCGAAAATGAACCTCTTACTCTCTGACCAAACTAAGTTCCAAAAGGCAACGAAGTACACTACAGCCGAACTGAAAGCAAAGGTCAACAAACTGATCGAAACTGTGAACGCCAAGAAATCCGGACTCCACCTGCCAAAGATCATTGGGGAATATAAACCTGGATATGCGTATGGAAATGTCAAGACACACAAGCCTGGAAACCCACTTCGGCCAATCATTAGCCACATACCCACACCCACGTACAGACTGGCGAAGCGACTCAACGGCCTGCTGACTCCTTATGTTCCTTGCGCCTTCAGCCTGAAGTCTCCAAAGGAATTTGTTGACTTACTGCGGGGCACACGGGCCACAGGGATAAGAGCCTCGTTGGACGTAGAATCGCTGTTTACCAATGTACCTGTGGACGAGACAATCGGGATGATAGCCGACAGAGTGTATCGTGATCCAGCCAGTACTCCTCTTGACATACCAGAAAATATTCTGAGGAAACTACTCCAAGCTTGTTCTAAAGAGGCACCCTTCTTGAGCCCGGATGGGCACATGTATAAGCAAGTAGATGGGGTCGCCATGGGTTCTCCCCTAGGTGTCCTGTTTGCAAACTTCTACATGGGTACCATCGAGCAAAAAGTCTTAGTCGACATGAACTTGAAACCGGCCATATACTGCAGGTATGTTGACGACATTTTTATACAGGTACCTCATGTCAGACATCTGCAGGAGCTGAAGGAGGCATTTGAGCAGAGTTCCGTGCTGCGTTTCACTTACGAGATGGAAAAGGATGGGAAGCTGCCCTTTCTAGATGTAACAGTCATGGAAAAGAGCGGAGGTTTCCACACTGCAGTCTACACTAAGGAAACGAACATTGGAATGTGCCTAAATGCCAACAGCGACTGCCCAGACAGGTACAAGAGGAGTGTTGTTAACGCATATGTCGACCGTGCTCTCAGCCACAGCTCAGAATGGAAGCAAGTCGACGAAGAACTCTGTAGGGTAAGGCAGGTCCTAGTCAACAACGGCTTCTCCAATGGTTTCGTCGAAGACATCATAAGAAGGAAAGTGAAACGCCATGCAACCTCTGAAGAGACAACTAACACAACACCTATACCCCCTATTAGACTATTTTACAGGAACTTCTTTTCCACAGCTCATAAATCAGAGGAAAAGGTCCTGAAAGATATTGTTAATAGAAACGTTATCCCTACAGACAAAAATCAGAGGATACAACTGACGATTTACTATAAAACCAGAAAAACGGCCAGCCTACTCATGAGAAACTCTCCAGACACAAAACAGAACGCTTTAAAAGAGACTAACGTCGTCTATGCCTTCAAATGCCCACTTGGGGACTGTAAGCTCCAAAAAACCCAGTATATAGGCAAGACAACAACATCTCTTTCTAGGCGTTTAACGATGCATAAGCAACAGGGCTCCATTAAGGAACATATAATCTCTTCCCACAACCAAACCATCGCCAGAGAAATCCTAGTAAACAACACAGAAATCATCGATAGATACAGCGATAGCAGGCGGCTTGACGTTTGCGAGGCACTACACATCAAGAAGTCAACACCAGCAATCAACAGCCAATTATTGTACAACTATATTCTACCCACCTCAAGACTCCGCTCCAATATAGAAGCATCAAGAAATATGGACCAATAGGCTTTCTACAAACACTTCTATTCAATACCCATTGTTTGTGTTCTGTCTTGTGTTGATACTTTTAATACCCTATTAATATCCCGTCTTGTTCTGTCTTGTGTTAATGCCACATCACCCCTCCCACCTCACTCAAATGTAGATATAAAATCGGAGATACGTAAGTTCTAATCAGTTGTGTCTTTGTGAACTAAAGTCTTTGAAAATGTAATAAGTTTTACGAAATGCGCCCGTGTCGCGTCAGACTAGAAATAAAAATGAATTTTGGAGAATTGATTTTTGATTTACCTCCAACAGTGAAGCGTAATGTACGAAAGATTGAGAAAATTCGTGTTAGAATTATTAATCTTACTTTTTCGGTCATATTTAATAATAAATATATATATATATATATATATATATATATATATATATATATATATATATATATATATATATATATATATATATAGGGTGGTACCACCACTGGTGCAATTATAGGGACCCACAGCCTCAGAGAAGGGAACACAGAACATTCAGGGAAAACTTGCCATTTAACTCTGAATATGTAAGAGTGTTCGCTTCTCCTACCACCCCCCTTTTTTTATGGTGTACACTTTATTATGCAAGGTTATACAGTTACATATCTGATTTTATACAAAAAATGAACATTAAGAGGACACAAGAAAAAGTTCGCTTCCTAGAAGCTGTACATTTCCTCGAACTCCTCCGACACGGGGCAGGAACCAAGGATGCAGCGAGCATTCCCCCTCTGGATCGCGACACTGAGGCGCTGAAAGAGAAAACATGCAGATCTGGGGTCTCTTGTGGTGTCAATGAGCTTGGAACCAAGATCCTTAAGACACCTTCATGCACTCTCACCCCATGGGCCTAGGGTCTCAGACCCTATTGGAACGAATTTGTACCGATGATCTAATTGCTTGTACTTGTCTGACTTGTGTTTCTCTGTGTGTCGATGCGGCTCCTGCTTGGCCGGCAGAGAGGGTGATGTATGTGGTTGCCAGGGTGGATACGCAAGTATAGTCCCATGCCAACTGTCTGCCACCCTTCCATGGACGCAGTGGGATTCCGTCTGGTCGGCCGGCAAAGCTAACAGAGTCAGGGTACAGTAGGTTGCGGGGCTCTCTCTCCTCTGGACACTGAGCAGAGGCAAGGCTTCTTTTAATGATGTCATTGACTTCGTCGTGTCTAGTGTGCCAACCCCCCGATTTTCCACAGTGCCGGCCATGCAATCCATATTCGTCTGCATCTGCCTCGCCGCAAATACACCTGTGAACAGTGTGGATAGGGGCAACAGTGTATGTATATATATATATATATATATAGATATTATTATATATGATCGAAATAGTAAGATTAATAATTTTAACACGAATTTTCTCAATATTTCTTATGTTTCTTTTCACTGTCGATGGTAATTGAAAAATCAGTTCTCCAAAATTCATTTTTATTACTAGTCTGACGCGACACTTGAAAGCGTTTCGTAATAACTTATTACATTTTCAAAGACTTTAGTTTACACACATACAACTATAACCTGCAAACACTAAACAGTTTTCTTACTATGCTATAATTCAAACGACTTTTCATTTTATATACCTGCATTTGGGTGAGGTGATATGTTACAACAGTTTTGGATGAGGTGAAAACAAACTTTCAACACACGACAGAACACGAAACAATGGGTATAACATTGGGTAAGTTAAAGGGAAGAATGGAAGTAACTGCAAAGGGCTTATTGGCCCGTATTTCTTGATGCTTCTATATTGGTGCGAAGTCTTGAAGTGGGTAGAATATAGTTGTGCATTAATTGGCTGTTGATTGATGGTGTTGTCTTCTTAATGTGTAGTGTCTCGCAGATATCAAGCCGCCTGCTATCGCTGTATCTATCGATGATTTCCGTGTTTTTTGTTAAGACTTCTCTGGTGGTTGTCTGGTTGTGGGAAGAGATTATATGTTCCTTAATGGAGCCCTGTTGCTTATGCATCGTTAATCGCCTGGAAAGAGATGGTTTTGTCTTGCCTATATACTGAGTTCTTTGAGGCTTACAGTCCCCAAGTGGACATTTGAAGGCATAGAAGACATGGTCTCTTTCAAAGCGTTCTGCTTTGTGTCTGGAGAGTTTCTCATGAGTAGGTTGGCAGTTTATTGGTTTTATAGTAAATCGTCAATTGTATCTTCTGATTTTTGTCTGTAGGGATAATGTTTCTATTAACAATATCTTTCAGGACCCTTTCCTCCGTTTTATGAGTTGTGGAAAAGAAGTTCCTGTAAAAACGTCTAATAGGGGGTACAGGTGTTGTGTTAGTTGTCTCTTCATAGGTTGCATGGCGTTTCACCTTTCTTCTTATGATGCCTTCCACGAAACCATTGGAGAAGCCGTTGTTGACTAGGACCAGCCTTATCCTACAGAGTTCTTCATCGACTTGCTTCCATCCTGAGCTGTGGCTGAGAGCACAGTCGACATAAGCGTTAACAACACTCCTCCTGTACCTGTCTGGGCAGTCACTGTTGGCATTGAGGCACATTCCTATGTTTGTTTCCTTAGTGTAGACTGCAGTGTGGAAACCTCCGCTTCTTTCCATGACTGTTACATCTAGAAATAGCAGCTTCCTATCCTTCTCCATCTCGTAAGTGAAACGCAACACAGAATTCCGCTCAAATGCCTCCTTCAGCTCCTGCAGATGTTTGACATCAGGTACCTGTGTAAAAATGTCGTCAGCATACCTGCAGTATAATGCCGGTTTCAAGTTCATGTCGACTAAAACCTTTTGCTCGATGGTACCCATGTAGAAGTTTGCAAACAGGACACCTAGAGGAGAACCCATGGCGACCCCATCTACTTGCTTATACATGTGCCCATCCGGGCTCAAGAAGGGTGCCTCTTTAGTACAAGCTTGGAGTAGTTTCCTTAGAATGTTTTCTGGTATGTCAAGAGGAGTACAGGCTGGATCACAATACGCTCTGTCCGCTATCATCCCGATTGTTTCATACACAGGTACGTTGGCAAACAGTGATTCTACGTCCTACGAGGCTCTTATCCCTGTGGCCCGTGTTCCCCGCAGTAAGTCAACAAATTCCTTTGGAGACTTCAGGCTGAAGGGGCAAGGGACATAAGGAGTCAGCAAGCCGTTGAGTCGCTTTGCCAGTCTGTGCGTAGGTGTGGGGTGTCTGGCTGATGATTGGCCGAAGTGGGTTTCCAGGCTTGTGTGTCTTGACATTTCCATACGCGTATCCAGGTTTGTATTCCCCAATAATCTTTGGCAGGTGGAGTCCGGATTTCTTGGCGTTCACAGTTTCGATCAATTTGTTGACCTTTGCTTTCAATTCGGCTGTAGTGTCCTTCGTTACCCTTATTATTTAGTTTGGTCAGAAAGTATGAGGTTCATTTTCGCCAGATATTCGTCTTTTTTAGGAATGACGTATATTGGCGACTTGTCACCTCTCCTGACGATTATCTCCTTGTTCTCACGAAGGCTCTTAGCTGCCGTTTTGAGCTCGGGGACAGTACGGTGCTTTTGTAGTTGCCTCGATTTTTTCCTCCTTCTGAGATAAGTTCTGCTTGTAAGGTGTCCTTGGTGGTGACCTTCTTTTGTGTCTCGAGGTCCAAAATGTCGTCCAACAGGATTTCCAACTCCACTTTCCGGGCCATCACAATTGGTCTGGACATAACATGACAGTTTATACCCAGATTTAGGAGAGTGACTTGGTCCTCAGTGAGGTTGATTCCTGCAAGGTTCAGGAAGCCGTCTCTTGGTCGTGAAATTGCCATAGGTCCTCCATATAATGTTGTAATATGGACGAAATCAAGTAATATTATATGTTATTTGTTAGTTAATCATGAAACTAACTACAGAAGCACCATACTGTCCCCCGAGCTCAAAGCGGCAGCTAAGAGCCCTCGTGAGAACAAGGAGATGGTCGTCATAGCGTTACATGGTGAAACGCTATGCAACCTCTGAAGAGACAACTAACACAACACCTCTATCCCCTATTAAACTATTTTACAGGAACTTCTTTTCCACAGCTCATAAAACGGAGGAAAGGGTCCTGAAAGATATTGTTAATAGAAACGTTATCCCTACAGACAAAAATCAGAAGATACAACTACCGATTTACTATACAACCTAAAAAACGACCAGCCTACTCATGAGAAACTCTCCAGACACAAAGCAGAACGCTTTAAAAGAGACCAATGTCGTCTATGCCTTCAAATTCCCACTTGGGGACTGTAAGCCTCAAAGAACTCAGTATATAGGCAGGACAACAACATCTCTCTCCAGGCGATTAACGATGCATAAGCAACAGGGCTCCATTAAGGAACATATAATCTCTTCTCACAACCAGACCATCACCAGAGAAATCTTAGCAAACAACACAGAAATCATCGATAAATACAGCGATAGCAGGCGGCTTGACATCTGCGAGGCACTACACATCAAGAAGTCAAAACCAGCAATCAACAGCCAATTAATGCACAACTATATTCTACCCACTTCAAGACTCCGCTCCAATATAGAAGCATCAAGAAATATGGGCCAATAGGCCCTCTGCAGTTACTTCCACTCTTACCTTCAGTTTACCCAATTAATACCCATTGTTTCGTGTTCTGTCTTATGTTGAATGTTTTGCTCACCTCATCCAAAACTGTTGTAACATATCACCTCACCCAAAATGTGGGTATAAAATAAAATGAAAGCTGTTTAAATCCTAGTATAGTAAGAACTCTGTTTAGTGTTTGCAGGTTAGAGTTATGTGTGTGTGTAAACTAAAAGTCTTTGAAAGTGTAATAAGTTATTACGAAACACGTTCAAGTGTCGTGTCAGACGAGAAATAAAAATGAATTTTGGAGATTTGATTTTTCAATTACCATCAACAGTGAAAAGAAATATAAGAAATATTGAGAAAATTCGTGTTAGAATTATAAATCTTACTTTTTCGGTCATATTTAATGATATATGTCTACATGAAAGACTGCTACCAAAATATACTAAATATATATATATATATATATATATATATATATATATATATATAAATTATTAAATATGACCGAAAAAGTAAGATTAATAATTCTAACACGAATTTTCTCAATCTTTCGTACATTTCTTTTCACTGTTGGTGGTAATTCAAAAATCAATTCTCCAAAATTCATTTTTATTTCTAGTCTGACACGACACTTGAGCGCGTTTCGTAAAACTTATTACATTTTCAAAGACTTTAGTTTAAACATACACAACTGAATAGAACTTACACATCTCCGATTTGTTTATATCTACATTTGAGTGAGGTGGATGGGGTGAGGTGGTATTTAATAAGGTATTAATTTCATCAACACAAGACAAAACACGAAACAATGGGTATTGAATAGAAGTGATTGTAGAAAGCCTATTGGTCCATATTTCTTGATGCTTCTACTATGGACCAATATGGCTATGGACCAATTGGTCCAGAAATATGGACCAATAGGCTTTTAATTGTCCGTGTGACAACTAATTGACCATGCTAGCTAATTATGTAATTAGCCTTCTCATCATGAATTCATGTAGTGAGAGAGGATCTGTCAGTATTTGTGTTAACGTAATTTGCTCGAGACTAATTACCTTTCTGGGGTATAGCAATTAGTGGCTCATGTTAATTAGTGGAGTAATTAACATCGAAGGGCTCCGATGACTCGGTAAAGCGAGGTCATGGAGCTAGCATAAATCGTTGTATTAATCATATCCTGTCTGAGGACAGTGGATTAGTGGCACATCTTGTTTATTAGTGGAGTAATTAACTCCTTTCCCGTGAATTCACAGTGTTTGATGAGACCTGCTTAGGCAGTGCGGAGAGAGACGTATTTATGGATGATTAATTATCGGTCCTGGTGACAGTTAATTAATTACTCGGAGCTAATTAGGGTAATTAACACTCACTAGTAATTTTTTGACACAGACCGTTGAGAAGCTACCAAGTTAGGGTAGGCTTAGTTAACGTAACTCAATGGGGATGTAATTAGTGGTCCGTTTGACCTTAATTGAGGATTACTCACTGAATACTTCCTAGGAGTCAAGTGTGATGTAATATAAGTTTGAGTTATTGTTAACAAGAGAGACAAGTGTTAATGATTAACGTAGAGTATCACCATGATGTTGTCAAGTGTGAGACAATTGTTTGTGATTACCGTAGTACTTTGTTGCTGACTGCTGCGATCAGTCAATTAACGTAATTAATCACTTAAGGCAATTTCTTTTGGTTGTCGTCTGGTGACGAGAGTAGAGTAATCTAGGGATTTGTGGAGCTGTGTCCCAGAATCCCGCCTTGCTTGTCTTTGTTACTGTTTACAGGGCAATTTCTTGTAGGAAGTTGCAAAGAGTGTTCACACTGGGTTGTGATAGGGGGGGGGGGTCACTGTTGGACTACCCGCCTAGTTATGTGGGTCTCTCCTGGGGGGGGGGGGGGCGGGAGGACCCCTAAGTTTGTGATTATAGTAGCTGTCAGGGAAACCGAGACACTATTGATTGCATGCTTGTGTCTTCAGTGGATATCCTTCATTTGTTCAGTTAGTTCATGTTGTCAGCCCGAAGTGTCAGCAAGATGGAGCCTGCTGTCACTTCTCGAGGAGCTGTTGAATAGCTGTGTTGCAAATGCCACTTGATGGACAATAATGTAACCATTCGCTGTGGTGTAACTTAGTCTGTGATATTTTTCTTTGATTTGCAATATTGCGTCATAAGTGGGCACACCTGTGTTCAGTTTAGTTCAGTATGCAGCCGCACAGCAAGGGTTGCTATTTAGCTGTTAGTTATCGTGCCACTGGATGGACATTAACGTAACGTAAACTCGGTAATGTAGTAGTTAGTCTCTTGTTAATAATAATTTGTTATGTTATAGAAAACGGTCTTTGATGTCAACCCTTCAACCATATTATTCCACCATATTTCTGCATATTACGATTAAATGTTGATGTGATCTTGATATGACGGCTGTTCTTGGGAATTCGAATTCCAATTCATAGCGCCACATCAAATATAAATATTTGATTGTGAGAACCCGTCGGTTACCCTTTATTAGTTTTAACATCCTGTTTAACTAGGAGGAGCCAGCGGCCTATTGTGGACAGGTTTTCACCCCTGGTGGTGGAGGCCTGGCGGTTTGCTCCCGCTTTTCCTTTTTCTATTGGACTCATGCTTAACTGCCGTGAGCAGCCTTTAAACTTGTAGTCCACCTCCTAAGGGAGGTAGGCGTAGAAAAAAATCTCACAAACATATCAGCACATACAAGTAATGATATAAGCATACAAGAACATACATGTACTGATATAAGCATACAAGTAATTATATAATATATAAACACATACAATTAATGATACAATATGTAAGTAATTATTTACTATTTATATACGTATCCAATAGAGGTACGTAACAGCGACCTTGCCAGGATACGTTCGTCGAGGTACAGTGTGGCCAGTGTACTAATACAGTGTTGCCAGTGAATTCAGTAATAGTGTTACCCAACCAGCTAAGGGACCGACACGGTGAAATTAGCACCTACTAACTTGTCTGTGCTCTAGTGTATGCTCGATATCATAGAGATGGAGGAGGATAAATAAAGAAATTTATGGAGACGAGGGATGAGAAAATATTGGAGGAGTGTACCAAAGCTCAGCTCTAACAAGTAGCAAACCACTTTGGGATAAGATTGAGGACAACTAAGGTAGCAGAGCGAAGGATAGAGATCATGGTACAGCTCACAGCTCGAGAGGAAACGACGGGAGAGGAGCTGTCCCAAGAAGGGCAGTCTCAAGGTGAACCGTCTCAAGTAGAGCCGTCCCAAGCACCTACCAGTGTGGCCAAAATTCACAGTGAACGTGCAAACAGCGGGGGATCAGTTAGTAGCAGGAAGAGCGTGTAGCTGGAGATAATACGAATGCAATTAGAGGCCCAACTGCGACGAGAAGAAAGAGACGCACAGTTGCAGTGTGAAGAGCGAGAAAGGGAGGCACAGCTGAGACAGGAAGAGCGAGAAATGGAGGCACAGCTGAGACGGGAAGAAAGAGAAGCGCAGAGTAAAAAAAGCGAGAAAAAGAGACACAGATAAAACGATAAGAAAGAGAGGCACGGCTGAAACGAGAAGACAGGGAAGCCTAGCTACAAATGCGGCCAGCCGAGAGAGAGGCGAACAGGGAGGTCGAGTTGAGGCGTATTGAACGTGGGTTTGTCTCAATACCTGCACGTCGGGATGACCGCAAGGCTCGGGAGCGCGATCTATCCACCTTTGATCCTCAGGAGGCCGAGGCTTTCTTCGACCATTGGAGAGGATTGCAACATTGAAGGAATGGCCGGAGGAGGATTGGGCTGCGTTAGTGCAGGGTAGATTGACTAGTGAGGCCAGAGAGGCTAATAACATGTTGGACTTCGAGGAGTGTACCATATACGACACAATCAAGAAAGCGGTGCTCCAATCATATAGACTAACCCCGGAGGTCTACAGGAAATGCTTCCGAAATTGCACAAGGGCATCAGGAAGGTCATATGCTGAGACTGCTCGGGACATGGAGCGCAGGTTTCTACGATCCGGAACTCAAGGTTAGAATGAAGGAGGCAGAAATAAAGGTCCTTAAAGCTGCAGCGGACCGAGCCGACATGCTGGAGGAGGCAGTGCATCTCAGAAGGGAGGGACCGCCCAGACACTCGCCTTACCCAAGATATGGAGGGAACTTCAAGAGTTCAGGAGCAAGGACGAGTGGGGACACTCCCAAGAATAGTATGCCTAGTGAAGTAAATCGGTTCAAGAGCTCAACAGACGCGGGGAGGAAGCTCCAAGCTGTGAGCAGTGGACCGAGCTTGGAGCCGGAGGTGGTGCCCGGGTACCGATGATAGGGAGCCCAAGGAGGATCCAGGGAACATCTACAGGTGGTGCTACCAGGGTGACTGGTAGAGGGTCGCCCATGAGAGGCGGTCGGTGTTACAACTGTGGGGGGCGAGGGCATTTTGCACGGGAGTGTGGTCGCCCCAGGCACGGTGGAAACGTAGCTTTCGCAAAAGTAGGAAGCGAAAGAGACAACGTTACCTTAGGTGATATGCCGGTGATAATGGAGAAGAGGATTCACCCCTTTGTGTGTGAGGGGGACGGTGAAGATAAGAGGAGCTGATCCTGTGCCAGCAAGGATGCTGAGGGACACGGGATCCGACTTCACCCGTGTTAGTGAATCCCTCTTCCTCGAGGACTACAGAAGTTCCAGTACAGGGGAAGCCCTGATAAAAACGTTGGGGGGACAAGTGAGGATGCCCCTTCATAAAGTGACTCGTAATTCAGACTTTGGTTGTCAGACTTTTGTGGTAGGATTCTGTGCTTCACTGCCCAGGATGGAAGCTCAGGTGATCCTAGGGAACGACTCCTGTGCGAGATGTGTTTTCCCGAATTTGATTAAGGGTGAAGAGTGTATAGAGCCCTATTGACAGAGCAGCACGACAGAGGCCAGCAGTGGCGCGACGGAAATTGCGAGAGTGGCATTTTCGGTATGCGCGTTGACGTCGAGATAGGGTGTCAGGAAAGATGATGTGAGCGGATCCGGTCACGGCTATGAGAACATGCCGGGTGACCTGGAACTCGATCATTTGTTCCGAGAGGAGGCCAGAGGACAAGTGACAGGCGAGGAAGAGTTGGATAGAAGTATCCAAGTTACTCTCACCAGTCCTCTAGGTATTGACAGCACCCGTCTAGGTGAGTTGCAAAAGGAAGAGTTTCCTGAATTGGTACGGGAGTCGGAAGAAGGTCTCGCCGGACCCGAGTCACCGACTCACTTCTTCATGGAGAAGGGAGTGCTAATGAGGCAGTGGAGACCGGTAAGGGAAGAAGCGGGTGAGAGTTTGCTGAGTGTGAGGCATCAGGTGGTGGTGCCAGCGAGGTACAGAAATGCGGCACTGAAGCTTGCACACTCAGCGGATCCCGCGGGTCACTTTGGAGTAACCAAGACCTTATTCCGGCTTTGGGAACATTTTTATTGGCCGGACTTGGACGACGATGTAAGAACAATCTGCAAGACGTGTTTCGCGTGCCAGAGGGCGGGGAAGAACGTCCCTGCCATCCCGAAAGCACCTTTGGTTCCAGTTCCTGCGTTTGGCCAGGCGTTTGAACGCCTAACAATCGACGTTGTGGGGCCATTACCTAGGACAAGAAAGGGAAATAATTACTTATTGACCATCACGTGTGTTTCGGCGAGATTTCCAGAGGCGATCCCAGTACAGAAGGGGACATCAAGATGCGTCATGGGACACCTTCAGCGGTTCTTTGCCTTGGGTAGGAATGCCCAGGGAGATCCAGTCCGACTGGATTTTTTTCTAATGTTACATATGAGGCATGTATATAGTAGTATGTAAAAGTATGCGCCTATTCAAATGCAACGTTGCATCAAAATTATGATGCAATCGGTAAAGAGGTTTCGAAGATTTCCCTCAAATGAAAATCACATGAAAAACACAGTTTAAAAAAAAACTAGTTTTTTCCCGTCACAGACATGACATCTATATAGTATGTATATAAAAACCCGCTCGGATGCGAATGGTAAGGTGTCCTTGGCATTTGAGCGGAATCCTGTGTTGCGTTTCACTTACGAGATGGAGAAGGATGGGAAGCTGCCCTTTCTAGATGTAACAGTCATGGAAAGGAGCGGAGGTTTCAACACTGCAGTCTACACTAAGGAAACAAACATAGGAATGTGCCTCAATGCCAACAGTGACTGCCCAGACAGGTACAAGGGGACTGTTGTTAACGCTTATGTCAACCGTGCTCTCAGCCACAGCTCAGAATGGAAGCAAGTCGACGAAGAACTCTGTAGGGTAAGGCAGGTCCTAGTCAACAACGGCTTCTCCAATTGTTTCGTTGAAGACATCATAAGAAGGAAGGTGAAATGCCATGCAACCTCTGAAAAGACAACTAACACAACACCTGTACCCCTTATTATGCTATTTTACAGGAACTTCTTTTCCACAGCTCATAAAACGGAGGAAAGGGTCCTCAAAGATATTGTTTATAAAATCGTTCCCCTACAGACAAAAGCCAGAAGATACAATTGACGATTTACTATAAAACCAAGAAAACGGCCAACCTACTCATGAGAAACTTTCCAGATACAAAGCAGAACTCTTTAAAAGAGACCAATGTCGTCTATGTCTTCAAAGGCCCTGTTGGGGACTGCAAGCCTCATAGAACTCAGTATATAGGCAAGACAAAACCATCTCTTTCCAGGCGATTAACGATGCATAAGCAACAGGGCTCCATTAAGGAACATATAATCTCTTCCCACAACCAGAACACCACCAGAGAAGGCTTAACAAATAACACGGAAATCATCAATAGATACAGCGATAGCAGGCGGCTTGATATCTGCGAGACACTACACATTAAGAAGACAACACCAGCAATCAACAGCCAATTAATGCACAACTATATTCTACCCACTTCAAGACTCCGCACCAATATAGAAGCATCAAGAAATATGGGCCAATAGGCCCTTTGCAGTTACTTCCAATCTTCTCTTTAACTTACACAATATTATACCCATTGTTTCGTGTTCTGTCTTGTGTTGAAAGTTTGTTTTCACCTCATCCAAAACTGTTGTAACATATCACCTCACCCAAATGCAGGTATAAAATGAAAGCTGTTTAAACTCTTTATAGTGTTTGCAGGTTATAGTTGTGTGTGTGTGTAAACTAAAGTCTTTGAAAATGTAATAAGTTATTACGAAACGCATTCAAGTGTCGCGTCAGACTAGAAATAATAATCAATTTTGTAGAAATGATTTTTCAATTACCATCGACAATGAAAAGAAACAAGAAATATTGAGTTATTTGTATATTCTCCTACTCCTTCTATCCCCCTTTCTCTTTATCTCCCTCCTTCTATCCCCCCTTTTTCTCTCTATCGCCCCCTTCGCTCACTCTCTCTCATTCTCTTATTTTTCTTTTTTCTGAAATTCAAGTCTTAGTTCCCCGATGCCCACACTCTCTCATTCTCTCTTCTTTGGTCCCATTTTCTTCTGCCCCCTCTCTCTTACTCCTTGCTCCTCTTTCATGCTCTCACTCCCTTGAGCTCTTGTTTCTCAATTTCAAGTCTTAGTAGATCTGATTCTTTACTATTGTAATTTTATTATTACTAAGATAAAGAATGAACTTATATGTGAAAAACAAAGTAAAAGAATGAACTTATATGTGAAAAACAAAGTAAAAGAAGGAAAGAAGGTTTGGGTAAAATATACAAAAAGAAGAAACAAAACTACATCTGAAAGGTTAGGAAAAGGATAATATATTCAACAAATACGTCAAAAACACAATAAACTACATCTGAAAGGTTAGGTTAAAGGGTCAAGGGAATAAGAACATATGATAGAACCTACTAAATACACTAAGATTACAAGAAGTTAGGTTAAGGGGTTGGGGAATAAGAACATATAATAACAAACATAATAAATACAACTTATGAGCAACTTGATGAACTTTAACAAATAACCCTTGATCTGCAAAAAATGACCATTTGAGAAAATAGCCCTTGAAACGAGTAAATTCCCATATATAACAAAAATCCTTTGAAATGGTTAAACACCCAATCTTAAACAAATAACACTTGAAATGCAAAAATGTCATATGAGAAATTAACCCTTGAAATGAGTAAATGAATATGAGACAATGATTGACGAAACACAAAAGACAAGCAGGAATAATTATGTATTATGTAAGTTAGATCATGTCTGGTTGGACTAGATAAGTTAGGATACATCAGTTTGGGAGTGTAAGATTAAGTTAGGTAAAGCAAGTTAGGTTAGGTTACGGTAGGTAAGATAAGTTATGTAAGTTAAGTTAGGTTAAGTTAGGTAAGGTAAGGTAAGTTAGGTTAAGCAGGTTAAGTTAGGTAATGTAGGTAAGTTAGGTTAAGTTAGGTAAGTTAGGTTAAGTTATGCAAGTTAGGTTAAGCAGGTTAAGTTAGGTAAGGTAAGGTAAGTTAGGTTAAGCAGGATGAGTTAGGTTAAATTATGTAAGTTAGGTTAAGCAGGTTAAGTTAGGTAATGTAGGTAAGTTAGGTTAAGTTAGGTAAGTTAAGTTAGGGTAGGTAAAGTTAGGTTAAGAAGGTTAAGTTAGGCAAATGTAGGTAAGTTAGGTTAAGCAGGTTAAGTTAGGTAAATGTAGGTAAGTTAGGTTAAGCAGGATAAGTTAGGTTAAGTCAGGTAAGTTAGGTAAGATAGGTAAGGTAAGTTAAGTTAAGTTAAGCAGGTTAGGTAAGGTAAGGTAAGTTAAGTTAAGTTAAGCAGGTTAGGTTATGCAGGTTAAGTTAGGTACTGTAGGTAAGTTAGGTTAAGCAGGATAAGTTAGGTAAGTTTAGTTAGGATAGGTAAAGTTAGGTTAAGCAGGTTAAGTTAGGTAAATGTAGGTAAGTTAGGTTAAGCAGGTTAAGTTAGGTAAATGTAGGTAAGTTAGGTTAAGCAGGATAAGTTAGGTTAGGTTAGGTAAGTTAGGTATGATAGGTAAGGTAAGGTAAGTTATGTTAGGATAGGTAAAGTTAGGTTATGCAGGTTAAGTTAGGTAAGATAGGTATAGTTAGGTAAGATAGGTAAGGTAAGGTAAGTTATGTTAGGATAGGTAAAGTTAGGTTATGCAGGTTAAGTTAGGTAAGATAGGTAAAGATAAGGTAAGTTAAGTTAGGATAGGTAAAGTTAGGTTTAGGAACGTTACGTTAACTAAGTAACATTTGGTGGAGAGGATAGGTTACGTAGGTTTGAACAGTGTAGTTCAGAGAACAGTTTTTGGGTAAAGCGACTAAGAAAATATATTTTAACAGAAGTGCAGGTTTGGTATGAAAAGCTGAACTAGTTACATTTTGGAGAGAAATTTTATGACTGAAGATGTCTTAAAGAATAACATGATGGAAGAAGGAGAGTTTCTTTGATGAACGAAGGTGTCTTAGAGAACAACTTTGGGAGAACGAAGGTGAATTAGAGATCACTTTGATGACTCTGAGAATAACTTTGGTCAACGAATAAGGATTGGAAAGTTTCTCTAATGAACGAAGGTGACTTAAAGATTAACTTTTATGATTTAGAGAACATCTTTGATGTCTTAGATAGCAACATTGATGTCTTAGAGAACAACTTTTGATGACTCTGAGAATAACTTTTATGTCTTAGAGAACAACTTTGATGAGCAAGATTAACTTTAGATGTCTCTGAGAATAACTTTTATAACATAGAAATTAACTTTAATGAACAAAAGTGAGTTAGAGAATAACTTTGATGACTCTGTGAATAACTTTGATGACTTTGAGAACAAGTTTGATAGCTCTTAGAATAACTTTGATGACTTTGAGAATGTCTTTGAGAACATGAGTAGTATTTTGTTAGCTCAGAGAATAACTTTTTGATGACATAGAGAATAACTTTTATGTCTTAGAGAAGAACATTGATGGCTTAGAGAGAATATCTTTGATGAAAGATGACGTCTTAGATTAACTTTGACGTCTCTTGGAATAACTTTGAGAACAAGTTTGATAGCTCTGAGAAAGACTTTGTTGTCTTAGAGAATAACTTTGAGGAGTTAGAGAATTAATATGTTGAACGAAAGTGAGTTAGAGATTACCTTTGTTAACTCTGAGATTAACTTTGATGAACGAGAAAATACTTTTTGATGGCATCGAGAATAATTTTGATAGCTCTGAGAATAACTTTTATGCCTCTGAGATTAACTTTAATGAACGAAGATGTCTTAGAAAGATTCTCTGATGAACGAAAGGTTACTTAGAGAATAGCATTTTGATGACTGAGATTATCTTTTTGATGACTCTGAGAATAACTTTTATGCTTCTGAGATTAACTTTAATGAACGAAGATGTCTTAGAAAGTTTCTCTGATGAACGAAAGGCTACTTAGAGAATAGCATTTTGATGACTGAGATAAACTCTTTGATGACTCCGAGAATAACTTTGAGGATGTGAGTAAATTTTTGAGTGTTTGAGAGTGTCTTTTGTTATCTCGAAGAGTAACTTTGGTGTTACGGAGAGCACCTTTGACTATTTTTCTTACTTAACGACATATAAATTTTACGAAAGTGCTGAAAAAGTTACATTTGACTATTTTTCTTACTTAGCGACATATAATTTTAGTTACGAAATGACAAGGAAACATGATGAAGTAACTATTTTTTAGTTGACTGATGAATACTTTTAGTTAAGGAAAAAGATAAAACATGACGAGGGAGACTATTTTTGTGCTCCCCATAGTATAATGCCAGTTAAGAACAGCGATGAAAGATATCTTTGACTATTTTTTCTTACTTGACAAAACATAATTTTAGTTAGGAACAATGATGATGAATATGACTTTTTCTGTTGATTGATGGATAATTTTAGTTATGAAATGACAATGCAACCTAAAAAACACGGTTATTTTCTGATGACTAGGGAATAAGTTTAGTTATGAACAGTGTTGGAAAGATGCCTATGACTATTTTTTGGTTGAATGGATAATAAGTTTAGTTGAGAAATGAGGAAAGTGACTATGTTTAGTTGATTGGCGAAAGATTTTTAGTTATGAAGTTACAAGAAAGGTTTGTCTTTGTAAATTTGGAACTGAATAAAGTGTAGATTTGTTTAAGAACAGGGTTGGTAGAACTATTAAGTTGACTACGAGAATTACTTTGACATAGTTTTGCAAATAAAAACTGAGTGACTAAAATTGTTGAGGGAACTGTATTGCAGTATAATATTATTTGACAAAGAACTAGTTAGTGAATGGAAGAAACAAATTGGTTTAATGAAACAAAGAACAAAAAATTGAGGTTAAGTAGGGGAATGAACACAGTGAACACAGATAACATGTAAGAAAAAAGTTGAAGAATAGAGTGAACATGCGGGGAATATGAGCTTATAGAGAATATGAAGACATGATAAGGAACATAGGGAATACAAGAATGAACACTGAACATGTGAAGAATAAGCTAAGAACATTGAGAAAATATGCAAATACAGTATGATGATTATTGAAGGTTTGGACACGTTGGGGATGAGAAGGGTAAGGTAATTACTCTGATAAAGAGATAGGCTGGATAGGGACTTGATCGGATATATTTATGTTCGATGATCTAAGACAGAGGAAATGGGGCTTGGCTAATGCCCTGATTAATTTTACTACGTTAGAAATAAGGTGATCTTAAATCTCAGGTGATTTATTTGGAAAATAAAGAACTTGTATAAAATGAACTAAGCTGGGGGACAAGAGTTGAAACTTGATAACTGAACTGGTTTTTATTTACTATGTCTGAAAATGTAGTTGGGTGTTTAAATCTCAGGGGTATTTGGACTGATAGTAATGAATTTACAGGAGTGAACTTGGACAGAAGACAAGAGCTAGAGTTTTATAATTGTTTACATCATATTTACTATGTCTGAAATACAGAGGGTAAAAATTTCAGGGAAATTGATGGGTTATTTACAAATATACGAGAGAGAACTAAGGTGGGGGACAAGAGCTGGAGCTCGATAACTGTTTTGATCTTATTTACGGTGTCTGAAATACAGAGGGTAAAAATTTCAGGGGAATTGATGGGTTATTTACAAATATACGAGAGAGAACTAAGGCGGGGGATGAGAGCTGGAGCTCAGTAACTGACTTGATCTTATTTACTAACTTTGAAGTATGTTTGCTTTTAAATTTCGGGGAAAATTGATCTGTTACTAACGATCTTGTACAAATGAACTAAGCTGGGGGTTAAGAGCTAGAGTTTGATAATTGTTTGGATTTACTAAACTATGTCTGAAATACAGAGGGTAGAAATTTCAGGGAATTTGATAGGATAATACCGAAGACACGAGAGGGAAGTAAGGCGGGGGATGAGAGCTGGAACTCAGTAACTGACTTCATCTTATTTACTGTGTCTGAAATACAGAGGGCAAAAATTTCAGGGAATTTGATTAGGTTGACGAAGATGTGCGAGGGAACTAAGTAACGAATTCCATTTCAATGTTTCAGATTGCATTGATAAATTAATTTTTCATAGCTTTCGATTTTTTTTATTTTTTATTGAATTAGTTTGTGTGACATTGTGTTGGAATTGAGCTGTGTTGTTTGCCATACCGTTCATTTCGTAAGTATAAGTATTGATGCCACACCTATGACAAGTAAAATTATGCTTTTCTTGAAAAACAGCGCCATCTGTTGCATGTAAAAGCAACA
Organism: Procambarus clarkii; assembly: GCF_040958095.1. NCBI lineage: Eukaryota > Metazoa > Arthropoda > Malacostraca > Decapoda > Cambaridae > Procambarus > Procambarus clarkii. The sequence continues at coordinate 33,389,903 of NC_091203.1, read as the reverse complement.
CACATGCTATACTATATATGTTACAATTTCATTTCAATGTTTCTGATTGCACTGATAAATTGAATTTTCATAGATTTGGATTTATTTTCATTTTGATTTAATTATTTTGTGTGAATTGCGTTTGAATTGAGCTGTGTTGCTTACCATACCGTTTATTTCGTGAGTATATTTTATTTTTTTCATATTTTCATTTCATTTTTTAACTGTTTTTCTTATATTTCAGTGATGGGAACATCAGATCACTTGATGTTCCCAATTTTCTGATGGGAAGATCATACCATTTGGGAAGGCATCAGACGAGGGAGTGGCGAATGGTGGGGATGATGAGGGGATGGAAGTGAGAGATGGTGGGGAGGACGAGGAGACATGGAAGGGGGTAATGGTGGGGAAGGACGAGGTTGACGGGGGAGTTTGGGATGGTGAGGACGAGGGGATGGGGGAATGGAGAATGGTGGGGAGGACAAAGGGACAGGGGAGTGGGGCATGGTGGGAAGGACGAGTGGAGTGGGAATTGTTGGGAAGCCGAGGAGACGGGTGAGGGGTGAAAACAGGGGAGGACTGGGGGACAGGGAAGGTTGCTTTGGCTCAGCAATGCATGTATTAACGTGCGGCTGGGTACAACTAGTGTGTATATATATATATATATATATATATATATATATATATATATATATATATATATATATATATATATATATATATATATATATAAATATATATATATATATATATATATATATATATATATATATATATATAAATATATATATATATATATATATATATATATATATATATATATATATATATATATATATATATATATAATATATATATATATATATATATATATATATATATATATATATATATATATATATATATGAATATATATATGGGGTGTGAGTTTTCATTCGCATATAGTCCTGGGGACCATTCAGGCTTGTTCGCATTTGTGTTCCTCATGTGTGCCCCAAAGAATGAGGTGATTTGGTGAAATGTTATGCACAAGATTACCATCCGAGTTGTCGTCGGGGAAGTGGCTCAAATAGCCTCGGCTATCACTTCCTTTTGACGGCCGTGATGGTCAAGTGGATTAAGGCGCCCCTGTAGTTACCAGTTTCGTTGCTCCTAGGAGTATGGGTTCGAGTCACTTCTGGGGTGTGAGTTTTCATTCATATATATATATATATATATATATATATATATATATATATATATATATATATATATATATATATATATATATATATATATATATATATATATATATATATTTATATATAGTAGGCATCCTTCAGTCTCGGGAGACTATGGAGTTGTACCCTAGTTGTCAATTCTGGTGCAGCGTCTGGTGTGACTGATGAGGCCAATCCGAGAGTGGCAGTCCTTCCCACACCGAGCACAAACGAAGTTCGATTCTGGTCTGTCTTCCTGGCTACCGGCTTTCCTTCTCTGTCTCTTTGCCTCCGATTCCTTGGCAAGTGACTCCTCGAACTTGGAGAGACCTCTTTGAACAGACTGCCTCCAGGCTGAACGGTCTGCAGCCAGTGTCTCCCATATAGCTAGATCGACGTCCATGGCTTTCAGGTCCCTCTTGCATACGTCTTTGTACCGTAGCTGGGGCTTGCCTGTTGGACGCTTTCCCTGCATCAGCTCTCCGTACAGGAGATCCTTGGGGATCCTGCCGTCGCCCATTCGCACAACGTGCCCGAGCCAGCGCATTCGTCTCTGTTTCAGCATTGTGTACATGCTGGTGATTCTTGCTCTCCCCAAGACGTTGTTGTTTGTCACCTTGTCCTGCCAGGTGATGTCCAAGATGTGTCGAAGGCAGCGCATGTGGTAGGCATTCAGCTGTCTTTCCTGACGGGCGCGGAGTGTCCAAGACTCACTGCCATAAAGGAGAGTGCTCAGGACACAGGCTCTGTAAACCTGAATCTTAGTATACTCAGTTAGCCTATTGTTGGTCCACACTCTCTTTGTCAGTCTGGACATGGTAGTAGATGCCTTACCGATGCGTTTGTTTAGCTCCGTATCAAGAGAGAGGGAGTCAGAGATTGTGGAGCCCAGGTACACGAAGTCTTGAACGACTTCCAGTTTGGAATCAGAGATGCCGATGTCAGGTGGGGAGTCCACTCCTTGTCCCATGACTTGTGTTTTCTTCAGACTGATGGTGAGTCCGAAAGCCTGAGAGGCCTCGCTGAAGCGGGTTATGAGCCGTTGGAGGTCTTCAGCTGAGTGGGCAGTGACTGCTGCGTCGTCGGCAAAGAGGAAGTCGCGCAGACACCTCAGCCGAACCTTTGTCTTGGCTCTCAGCCTGGCGAGGTTAAAGAGCTTTCCATCCGACCTGGTCCGGAGGTAAATGCCTTCCGTGACAGATCCGAAGGCATGCCACAGCATAACTGCAAAGAAAATCCCGAATAGGGTTGGAGCCAGTACGCAGCCCTGCTTTACTCCACTTCGGATGTCAAAGGCGTCTGATGTTAGGCCATCAAAGACCACGGTGCCCCTCATGTTCTCATGGAAAGATCTGATGATGCTGAGGAGCCTGGGTGGGCATCCGATCTTGGGGAGGATCTTGAACAGGCCATCCCTGCTGACGAGGTCGAAGGCCTTCGTCAGATCTATGAAGGCTACAAAGAGTGGCTGCTTCTGTTCCCTGCATTTCTCCTGCAGTTGTCTGAGGTAAAAGACCATGTCGATGGTGGACCTGCCAGCTCTGAATCCGCATTGTGATTCTGGATAGACTCTCTCTGCAAGTACTTGGAGCCTCTTCAATGCGACTCGAGCAAACAGCTTTCCGACAATACTGAGGAGGGAGATTCCACGGTAGTTGTTGCAGTCGCCCCTGTCACCTTTATTCTTATACAGTGTGACGATGTTGGCATCCCTCATGTCCTGTGGCACCTCTCCTTCTTCCCAGCAGAGGCAGAGAATTTCATGCAGCTCCATGAGCAGGCTACCTCTGCAGCACTTCAAGGTCTCAGCAGGAATGCCATCTTTGCCAGGAGCTTTACCAGAAGCAAGGGAGTCTAGGGCATCGCTGAGTTCTTCCAGGGTCGGTTCGCTGTCGAGCTCCATTAACACAGGCAGACACTCAATGGCGCTCAGGGCATCTTCGGTGACCACATTGTCCCTGGCGTATAGCTCAGAGTAGTGCTCGACCCAGCGCTTCAGCTGCAGTGTCTGGTCCTGAATCACCTCGCCAGTGGCAGATTTCAGAGGAGCGGTCTTCCTCTGGATTGGGCCGAGGGCCTGCTTGATGCCGTTATACATTCCCCTTACATTGCCTGTATCCGCTGCAGTCTGTATCTGGGAGCAGAGCTGGAGCCAATAGTTGTTGGCACATCGCCTGGCGCTCTGCTGCACTTTGCAGCGGACGGCCCGAAGGATCTGTAAGTTGCGCTGACTTGGGCAGGCTTTGTAGGCTGCCAAGGCGTTTCTCTTCTCTTCGATTACAGGTGTCATCTCTTCCGAGTGAGCCTCGAACCAGTCTGCCGACCTGCTGGTCTTCTTGCCAAAGGTGGAAATGGCAGCGTTGAACACAGCGTCTCTGAAGTGCTCCCATCTTTTACAGGCAGTGACCCCAGCTGGGCCAGGGAGAGCTTCCTCGAGCACGTGTGCAAAATCTTCCACCTTGTCCTGGTTGCGGGTCTTGGTGGTGTCGATGCGAGGTCTGCCCGCCTTTTTCGAGTGATGAATCTTCTTTGGTTGCATCTTGACCCTGCTACATACCAGGGAGTGGTCGGTGTCACAGACAGCACTCTGGTAGCTACGCATAATCTTGATGCTGGGTAGACTTGCACGCCTTGTAAGAATCAGGTCAAGCTGGTGCCAGTGCTTGGATCTGGGGTGTCTCCAAGATACTCGGTGTTGAGGCTTTGTGCCGAAGAACGTGTTGGTGACACAAAGACCATGAAGGCAGCAAAGTTCTAGCAGACGTTGCCCGTTCTCATTCATCCTTCCTATGCCGAACTGACCCAGGCAAGTGGGCCAAATGTTGTGCTCGGCACCCACTCTGGCGTTGAAGTCGCCGAGGATGAACAGTGGCTCCTTTACAGGGATTCTCGCTGTATATATATATATACATATATATATATATATATATATATATATATATATATATATATATATATATATATATATATATATATATATATATATATATATATATATAACTGAAAACTCACACCCCAGAAGTGACTCGAACCCATACTCCCACAACTGGTATGTACAGGGACGCCTTAATCCGCTTGACCATCACGACCGGACATAAGGAAGTGATAGCCGAGGCTATATGAACCACTTCCCCGCCGGCACTCGGATGGTAATCTTGGGCATAGCATTTTATCAAATCACCTCATTCTTTGGGGCACACGTGAGGAACACAAATGCAAACAAGCCTGAATGGTCCCCAGGACTATATACAACTGAAAACTCACACCCCAGAAGTGACTCGAACCCATACTCCCACAACTGGTATGTACAGGGACGCCTTAATCCGCTTGACCATCACGACCGGACATAAGGAAGTGATAGCCGAGGCTATATGAACCACTACCCCGCCGGCACTCGGATGGTAATCTTGGGCATAGCATTTTATCAAATCACCTCATTCTTTGGGGCACACGTGAGGAACACAAATGCAAACAAGCCTGAATGGTCCCCAGGACTATATACAACTGAAAACTCACACCCCAGAAGTGACTCGAACCCATACTCCCACAACTGGTATGTACAGGGACGCCTTAATCCGCTTGACCATCACGACCGGACATAAGGAAGTGATAGCCGAGGCTATATGAACCACTTCCCCGCCGGCACTCGGATGGTAATCTTGGGCATAGCATTTTATCAAATCACCTCATTCTTTGGGGCACACGTGAGGAACACAAATGCAAACAAGCCTGAATGGTCCCCAGGACTATATACAACTGAAAACTCACACCCCAGAAGTGACTCGAACCCATACTCCCACAACTGGTATGTACAGGGACGCCTTAATCCGCTTGACCATCACGACCGGACATAAGGAAGTGATAGCCGAGGCTATATGAACCACTTCCCCGCCGGCACTTGGATGCTATGCCCAAGATTACCATCCGAGTGCCGGCGGGGAAGTGGTTCATATAGCCTCGGCTATCACTTCCTTATGTCCGGTCGTGATGGTCAAGCGGATTAAGGCGTCCCTGTACATACCAGTTGTGGGCGTATGGGTTCGAGTCACTTCTGGGGTGTGAGTTTTCAGTTGTATATAGTCCTGGGGACCATTCAGGCTTGTTTGCATTTGTGTTCCTCACGTGTGCCCCAAAGAATGAGGTGATTTGATAAAATGCTATGCCCAAGATTACCATCCGAGTGCCGGCGGGGAAGTGGTTCATATAGCCTCGGCTATCACTTCCTTATGTCCGGTCGTGATGGTCAAGCGGATTAAGGCGTCCCTGTACATACCAGTTGTGGGAGTATGGGTTCGAGTCACTTCTGGGGTGTGAGTTTTCAGTTGTATATAGTCCTGGGGACCATTCAGGCTTGTTTGCATTTGTGTTCCTCACGTGTGCCCCAAAGAATGAGGTGATTTGATAAAATGCTATGCCCAAGATTACCATCCGAGTGCCGGCGGGGAAGTGGTTCATATAGCCTCGGCTATCACTTCCTTATGTCCGGTCGTGATGGTCAAGCGGATTAAGGCGTCCCTGTACATACCAGTTGTGGGAGTATGGGTTCGAGTCACTTCTGGGGTGTGAGTTTTCAGTTGTATATAGTCCTGGGGACCATTCAGGCTTGTTTGCATATATATATATATATATATATATATATATATGTATATATATATATATATATATATATATATATATATATATATATATATATATATATATATATATGACCGAAAAAGTATGATTAATAATTCTAACACGAATTTTCTCTATCTTTCTTACGTTTCTTTTCACTGCTACCAAAATATACTAATATATATATATATATATATATATATATATATATATATATATATATATATATATATATATATATATATATATATATATATATATTCTAATAATAATAATAATAATCAGGATATAATAATTTCAAGATATATGAATCAGGAGCCGCAGTGGTGCAGGAATGGTAACATTATCTGTGGCCTCATAGTCCGGAGGACGAGCCTCCATATCGAGTTACATCATATATTGATTGATTACCTCTTTGTTTTCATATGTTAAAAAATGTGAACATTTATAGCAATGATTCTCACCAATTTTCAAGAAAATATATGCATACGAATCTACTCACCTAGATCTTGAGGTTATCTTGAGATTATTTCGGGACTTAGGATCCCAGCGGCCCGGTCCTCGACCTGGCCTCTACCCCCAGGATGCAGCCCGGAGCAGCTGTCTAACTTCTAGGTACCTATTTACTGCTAGGTAACCGCGGTATCAGGGTGAAAGAAACATTTTGCCCATTTGTCTCCGCCTCCACCGGGGATCGAACCCGGAACCTCAGAACTACGAATCAGAAGCGCTGTCCACCCAGATGTCAGGCGCCCCAGCAAAAGATGCTCTGACATACGTATGAGATGCCTCTAGCAGCTAGTGACCACTGCATTGTCATTCTTGTATACATAGTCTAACTGAAGGAATTGGTTATACAAAGAAACCCATTGAAGAAGAAGAGAGATTAAAGACATTGGGCCTACAACTTTCTGCGAGAAATGCAAATGGAAAGACAAATGGATGGGAAGACAGCAAATGAGATGAAGGAATTCATTGCTGGGAAATTTGTCGATGAGACGGAACAGTTTGTACCTCCCAAGAAGGAGCTGGATGAAAAACTGTGAAGTAAACCCCTGGTTCAATAGGCACTACAGGGAAGCTAAAGAATGAATAACATATGCCTGGGAAAAGTACAGAGAACTCGAAACAGAGAACAATTAAAGAGGTGCTAAAGAGAACATGGATTGAATACTCTCGAATTAGGAGAGTAGCAGAGAGGCAACTTGAAAATGATATTACAGCAAAATCTCAGGAACAACAAAAGCTGTTCTATTGCTATATGAAGAGATAAGGACAGTGCAAGACCACGTACTCAGATTGAGTAAACAAGCCAAAGCTCTGACAGAGAATGACAAAGAGGTTTGCGAGGAACTCAACGAAAGATTTCATGTCCTACAACAATGCATGGAGACCAAGTTGCAATATGAAAAGCCCGAGGAAATACTGGATGGCATTGTAGTCACTGTGAAAGAGGTCAAAAAAGTCCTATGGGAACTAGATGTGACGAAAATCAATGGGGCCAAACCTAATCTCACCATAGCTGCTGAAGGAGGCTGCCGAAGCACTTTTACCCGTTGTCTAAAAATTTTAATCAAACTCTTGAGATATGCAGTTCCAAGATGTTTAGAAAAAAGGCAAACGTAGTCCCAATATTCAAAAAAGGAATAGAAAGGAGGCACACAACTACAGATCAGTGTGACTAACAAGTGTTCCTTGCAAAGTGCTGGAGAAAATAATCAGGTAGAGAAATGTGGATCATCTTGAGATAATCAAATTTGTGACTAAAAATCAACTTGGATTTTGAAATGGAAAGTCGTGCCTAACAAACTTGACTGAGTTTTATGACAAGGTTACTAAAATAAGATAAGAAAACAAAGCCTGGATAGACTAATTTTCTAGACTGCCAAAAGGCATTTGATACTGTTCCAGATGAAAGACTGTTGAACAAGATGGAGAACCAGGCTGGGATAACTAAGAAAACACTGAACAAGGTATGGAAGTATCTGAATGACAGAAAGCAAAGAGCCACAGTCAGAGAAGAGGTTTCAAACTGGTGGAATGTAACAAGTGGGGTCCCACAAGGCTCTAGCCTGCTGCTATTAATTTTGATAATAATAATAATAATAAATAATAAGCATTATAATAATAATGCTTCTGCTAATTTTTGTGAACGACCTATCCGAGAGAGTGAGCTCAGACATGTCAATGTCTGAAGATGATGCAAAACTGATGAGGAATTTGAAAACAGATGAAGACTGTAGAATGTTACAGGGGGACCTTTACAACTCCTGGAGTGTTCATACAAATGGCTGCTGGAGTTCATTCCCAAAAAGTGTAAGGTAATGAAAATAGGAAAGGGAGAGAGAAGGCCAGAAAGCATTTATACCGTACGGGAAAAGTACCTACAGTAATTTCAAAGAGGGAAGGATAAGGAAGTGGATATAATTCTGACACTAATACTGACGGCACACACAAACAGGATGACATCGGCAGCTTATGGGACGTTAGAAAAGAAATCATCATTTTAGGGACTTGAATCAGAATTTCCTTAATGCAATCTTCACAACATTTGTTCGACCAATATTGAAAAACTTAATCACAAGTATGGAACCTGCAACTTGTGAAACATACGGTCAAAATTAAACAAGTACGAAGGTTTGCAACAAGATTGGTGACAGAGCTAAGAGGGATGAGCTACAAACATAGGCTAATGGAATTAACTCTCACAACCCAAGAGGATAGAAGGAACAGAGGGGATATGATCACAACTTACAAGATACTGAGGATAATAGTTAAGGTGGACAAGGAAAGCATCTTCAAACTGAGAGAGAGCCGGACAAGAGGACACAGGTGGAGACTGGAGATCAAATGAGCCGAAGTAACTTAAGAAAGTACTCGTACCCTGTACAGGTACATTCCACTTGTACCCTGTACAAGTGGAATGCTCTAAAAGAGAAAGTTGTGGAAGCCACCTCTATCCACAACTTAAAGACCCAATTCGACAAAGAACTTGATAGTCAGAGTTGATAAGTTGAAACGCAACAGGCACAAGGCCAGTAGGCGGGGCATAAAGAGCTAGACCTCACTTCCCTGTAGACTCAAATAGATAAGTACAAATTTACAAACACTTCATCAAACAATCATGTCACATACACATGCAATTACAAACTTAAATTAAATTATATAGAAACACAAATTTGATTTGTGAAAGATTTTACAAAAAAAAGTTTCTAATTAATATTGAAACTCAAATGTCAAAAAGCATTTCCATTCATTCACTCACGCACACTTACACAAATCAAGCGAACACAGGTGATTTCCTTCTGGTAATCATAATGTTAGTGTTTATACAAGATAAGATCAGTGACCATGCAAGAATAATCAGGAGCCGCAGTAGTCCAGGTGTGGGAGCGTCCTCCGCGGCCACACACTCCGCAGGTCAAACCCAAAACCTCTCTAATGCTCCTTTTAATGCATTATTATTATTATTATTATTATTATTATTATTATTATTATTATTATTATTATTATTATTATTATTATTATTATTATTATTATTTATATGTTTAGGGTTAAGGAGAGAGGATATTTTATTATATGCTTAATAATGTGTAAAATAATTGAGAATCAAGTATTTAAATTCAGTTTCAAAGAGATTGCAGAACAATTCGTTATGTTTGAGAGGAACATCACAAAGAGTCACTGTATTAAGTAGAAAGTCATGTCTTGGTTACTTAAGAGTTTCTCACTATCTCTAAGTCAAATGTTTACCTCGTTCTGTCTACGGGAGTGAGATTCAGCTTTAGAGCTCCGCCTCATAGTTATTGTTCTTGTTGCATTTATTGCACATGTGCCCATATATTACATGTGTGAACATGTGCTTCACAGTGTTCATGTGTGTTCTTGGGCGCCTGACAGCTGGGTGGACAGCGCTTTGGATTCGTAGTACTGAGGTTCCGGGTTCGATCCCCGGTGGAGGCGGAGCCAAATGGGCAAAATGTTTCTTTCACCCTGATGCCCCTGTTACCTAGCAGCAAATAGGTACCTGGGAGATAGACAGCTGCTACGGGCTGCTTCCTGGGGGTGTGTAACAAAAAGGAGGCCTGGTCGAGGACCGGGCCGCAGGGATGCTAAGCCCCGAAATCATCTCAAGGTGTACCTCACAGCGTACATATGTGCCTTAGAGTGTTCATGAGTGCACATATGTCTCATAGCGAACATGTGTGTGACCATGTACCTCAGAACATACATGTTTGCACATATGTCTCGGAGCGTACATGAGTGCAAATGTGTCTCAGAGCATACATATGTGCACATGTGTCTCAGAGCATACATGTGTCTCAGAGCATACATGTGTGCTCATGTGTCTCAGAGCATACATGAATGCACATGTTTCTCAGAGCATACATGAATGCACATGTGTCTCAGAGCATACATGTGTCTCAGAGCATACATGTGTGCACATGTGTCTCAGAGCATACATGAATGCACATGTGTCTCAGAGCATACATGTGTCTCAGAGCATACATGTGTGCACATGTGTCTCAGAGCATACATGAATGCACATGTTTCTCAGAGCATACATGAGTACACATGTGTCTCAGAGCATACAGGTGTGCACACGTGCCTCAAAGCGTACGTGTCCTAGAGCGTACATGAATGCACATGTGACTTAGAGCATACATATATGCACATGTGCCTCACAGAGTACATGAGTGCACATGTGTCTCAGAGCGTACATGAGTACATATGTGTCTCAGAGCGTACATGAGTACACATGTGTCTTAGAGCATGCATATGTGTGTGCACATGTGTCTCAGAGCGTTCATGTGTGCACATGAGTAGTATAAAGTACACCTAGATTGAAGCATTTTTGGTTTTCCCGACACTTCATTTCTGGCATACTTTTTATTTCCGTCAACATCGGCGCTTCGCCTTTGGTGTATCTAATTTTGTGTAGGAAATACGAAGCTTTATTTCTGGCGTACACTATTTTCTTCCCGGACATTAAAAGGTCGGGTTCTGTCATCCCGTAATGCAGTTACCTCGGCGACCCAAAAAGACACAGCTAATGTCCAATGTTCAATAACGTCATCAGCCAATCAGTCTTCATCTTTCTCAATAAGTCTGATGTTCGTGATAAGAGTATTTAGTGTTATTTTCACATTCATTCTCAGTTTTTATATTTACGCAAAGTGATTAAAGGACTGCCGCCTGTCGTCCCTACTGTGCTATGACGTCATCCAGTAGTAGTGTTTGAATACCATTTTCATATTTTTCCCATTATAAAGATTATTTCTGGTTAAAGAAAGCATATTGAACATAAGAATGAACTTGCAGGTCTTTTTGGAGGGACTATACAGTACCTCCCATTTACTTCCAGCCCATGTTGAACCAAAACATCATCTGCCACTATGAGATAAACCGCTGAAGGTTTATGTATGAAACAAGGGAAATAATAATGTTCACACAGGTATTTACCCCATGTCTTACCTTAAGTCTAGTCTATCCCTAATTATTAAATACCCCCTCTATCATATCCGTTTATTGACTTGTACCCTTGAATCATGTCACTCCACCAATATCCAGAAGGCTCTATTAATATGAATCCTTATTAAGCCCAATCATCTGCTAGACACCATACTCTTTGCCTAACTATTCCAATTCTTTTTAGTGACTAGTAAAGAGTATTTAGATTGTGAGAAAGATTGTTTGCGCTCTCAGCTCACTTATCTACACCTGATATTTATAGTGTCCAGCCAAAGATCGTTTATTGAGCATAGGAATGAATGAAATCCACTATCTCCCATTCTGTTGAAACAAAAGAGTCGAAACAGAGTCTGGACTATCAAGTGTCCCACTTGCTTTAGCAGTATATAACTCTAAGCCCCAAACACAAGATCATGACTCAACACCTTGTTAAAATCTCCAAACCCCTGTAACGACATACATATATTTTGAATACAATATTACTCTTGATCCAGTCAGTAATACTACTAAGGCATTTTCATTTCATCCTTCCTTACTGGCTTATTAACGCCCAAAAACATACATCCCATATAATACTGTGACATCAGTCCACCTATATATATATATATATATATATATATATATATATATATATATATATATATATATATATATACAACTTTAGAACACTTTCCCACCAGGAGACTCGAACCCTAGCCAGCACAGAAGCCTTCCAGCAACTGGCATAACAGGTACGCCTTAACCCTCTGCACCACCGCTCAGACTTTTGTTCTAAAGTTGTATACTTAACTCTCGTGTTTAGGAGAGTTGTGCCTTAGGCATATATATATATATATATATATATATATATATATATATATATATATATATATATATATATATATATATATATATATATATATATATATATATATATATGTATATATATATATATATATATATATATATCAACCTCTGGTGCAATTATAGGAACCAACAGCCTCGGAGAAGAGAAGAGAACACAGATCATTCAGAGAAAAACTGGCCATTTAGCTCTCAATACGAAAGAGTGTTCGCTTCTCCTACCCCCCCCCCTTTTTTTTTATTATGGTGTACACTTTATTATGCAAGATTATACAGTTACATATCTGATTTTATACAAAAAATGAACATTAAGAGGACACAAGAAAAAGTTCGCTTCCTAGAGGCTGTAGATTTCCTCGAACTCCTCCGACGCCGGGCAGGAACACAGGATGCAGCGGGCATTCCCCCTCTGGATCGCGACACTGAGGTGCTGAAAGAGAAAACGTGCAGCTCTAGGGTCTCTTGTGGTGACAATGAGCTTGTAACCAAGATCCTTAAGAAACCTTCAAGCACTCTCACCACATGGGCCTAGGGTCTCAGTCCCTATTGGAACGAATTTGTACCGATGATCTAATTGCCTGTACTTGACTGACTTTTGTCTTTCTGTGTGTGTCGCTGGGGCTCCAGCTTGGCCAGCAGAGAGGATGATGTATGTGGTTGCCAGGGTGGATACGCAAGTATAGTCCCGTGCCAACTGTCTGCCACCCTTCCATGGACGCAGTGTGATTCCGTCTGGTCGGCCGGCAAAGCTAACAGAGTCAGGGTTCAGTAGGTTGCGGGGCTCTCTCTCCGCTGGACACTGAGCAGAGGCAAGGCTTCTTTTTATGATGTCATTGACTTCGTCGTGTCTAGTGTGCCAACCCCCTGATTTTCCACAGTGCAGGCCATGCAATCCATATTCGTCAGCATCTGCCTCGCCGCAAATACACCTGTGAACAGTGTGGATAGGGGCAGCAGTGTATGTGTATATATATATATTATTAAATATGACCGAAAAAGAAAGATTAATAATTCTAACATGAATTTTCTCAATATTTCTTATGTTTCTTTTCACTGTCGATGGTAATTGAAAAATCAGTTCTCCAAAATTCATTTTTATTACTAGTCTGAGGCGACACTTGAAAGCGTTTCGTAATAACCTATTACGTTTTCAAGGACTTTAGTTTACACACTTACAACTATAACCTACAAACACTAAACAGATTTCTTACTATGCTATAATTCAAACAGCTTTTAATTTTATATACCTTCATTTGGGTGAGGTGATATGTTATAACAGTTTTGGATGAGGTGAAAACAAACTTTCAACACAAGACAGAACACGAAACAATGGGTATAACATTGGGTAAGTTAAAGGGAAGAATGGAAGTAACTGCAAAGGGCTTATTGGCCCGTATTTCTTGATGCTTCTATATTGGTGCGGAGTCTTGAAGCGGGTAGAATATTGTTGTGCCTTAATTGGCTGTTGATTGCTGGTTTTGACTTCTTGATGTGTAGTGCCTCGCAGATATCAAGCCGCCTGTTATCGCTGTATCTATCGATGATTTCTGTGTTTTTTGTTAAGACTTCTCTGGTGATGGTCTGGTTGTGGGAAGAGATTATATGTTCCTTAATGCAGCCCTGTTGCTTATGCATCGTTAATCGCCTGGAAAGAGATGTTGTTGTCTTGCCTATATACTGAGTTCTTTGAGGCTTACAGTCCCCAAGTGGGCATTTGAAGGCATAGACGACATTGGTCTCTTTCAAAGCGTTCTGCTTTGTGTCTGGAGAGTTTCTCATGAGTAGGTTGGCAGTTTTCTTGGTTTTATAGTAAATCGTCAATTGTATCTTCTGATTTTTGTCTGTAGGGATAACGTTTCTATTAACAATATCTTTCAGGACCCTTTCCTCCGTTTTATGAGCTGTGGAAAAGAAGTTCCTGTAAAATAGTCTAATAGGGGGTACAGGTGTTGTGTTAGTTGTCTTTTCAGAGGTTGCATGGCGTTTCACCTTCCTTCTTATGATGTCTTCAACGAAACGATTGGAGAAGACGTTGTTGACTAGGACCAGCCTTACCCTACAGAGTTCTTCATCGACTTGCTTCCATCCTGAGCTGTGGCTGAGAGCACGGTCGACATAAGCGTTAACAACACTCCTCTTGTACCTGTCTGGGCAGTCACTGTTGGCATTGAGGCACATTCCTATGTTCGTTTCCTTAGTGTAGACTGCAGTGTTAAACCTCCGCTCCTTTCCATGACTGTTACAACTAGAAAGAGCAGCTTCCCATCCTTCTCCATCTCGTAAGTGAAACGCAACACAGAATTTCGCTCAAATGCCTCCTTCAGCTCCTGCAGATGTTTGACATCAGGTACCTGTGTAAAAATGTCGTCAACATACCTGCAGTATATGGCCGGTTTCAAGTTCATGTCGACTAAGACCTCGATGGTACCCCTGTAGAAGTTCACAAACAAGACACCTAGGGGAGAACCCATGGTGACCCCATCAACTTGCTTATACATGTGCCCATCCGGGCTCAAGAAGGGTACCTCTTTAGTACAAGCTTGGAGTAGTTTCCTTAGAATGTTTTCTGGTATGTCAAGAGGAGTACAGGCTGGATCACGATACACTCTGTCTGCTATCATCCCGATTGTTTCATCCACAGGTACGTTGGTAAACAGTGATTCTACGTCCTACAAGGCTCTTATCCCTGTGGCCCGTGTTCCCCGCAGTAAGTCAACAAATTCCTTTGGAGACTTCAGGCTGAAGGCGCAAGGGACATAAGGAGTCAGCAAGCCGTTGAGTCGCTTTGCCAGTCTGTACGTAGGTGTGGGTGTCTGGCTGAAGATTGGCCGAAGTGGGTTTTCAGGCTTGTGTGTCTTGACATTTCCATACACGTATCCAGGTTTGTATTCCCCAATAATCTTTGGGAGGTGGACTCCGGATTTCTTGGCGTTCACAGTTTCGATCACTTTGTTGACCTTTGCTTTCAATTCGGCTGTAGTGTTCTTCGTTACCCTTTGGAATTTAGTTTGGTCAGAGAGTATGAGGTTCATTTTCGCCAGATATTCGTCTTTTTTAAGAATGACGTATATTGGCGACTTGTCACCTCTCCTGACGATTATCTCCTTGTTCTCACGAAGGCTCTTAGCTGCCGTTTAGAGCTGACTAATCATTTACCATACTAATATTAACGTTAATTGTTAACGATTAAATTTCCACAGGATAGTTACCAGTTGTCACGTCATCCTGTTACTGACACTTACAATATCACAAGTATATTCGTTGTACACTTATTTGCTATTTCAAAATGTTTCGTCTCTCAGCATTTCGTAATGATCCAGCAGGTGAAGTAGGGAACTTAAGTCATGCCTATAGGGCCGAATTACAAACTCTTGCACACGAGTATCAACTAGGTGCTCCCCCTGGAGCCAACAAAAATGACTTGCACAATCTTATCTTGGATTACCTCTTAGATGAAGGAATCACTGATTCTGATGTTCACGAAAACTATTCTATTGCAGATGAACATGCTCTGGCAGCTATGAAGTTGAAGCTCGAACAAGCAAACATAGAGCGGGAACAACAAAAAGTAGGTCTCCAGATATGAGAACGTGAGGCTGCCCTAAAGAAGGAAGAACTGGAACGCGAGGCTGCCCTAAAGAAAGAACAACAGGAACGCGAGTTGGCCCTAAAGAAAAAAGAGGCGGCCCTACACCGTGAGCGGGAGAGGAAACAGCTTGCAGCAAAAAAACTTCACCGAGAGATGCAATGTGAGCACGATAAACAGCAAGCTGAGAGTGTTCTAGCATATCATCGACAAGAACTCACCTTGGAAACTACACACCACACTCAGTGCCAACAAGCTACCACTAGTCTTCCCGTAAGTTTCAATGTCTCACATGCAAGTAAGTTAATACCACCATTCGTTGAGACAGAGATAGATGTGTTTTTCACCACTTTTGAGACCCTAGCTAAAAAACTTAGCTGGCCTGAAGATCAATGGTCTACCCTTCTCAGAGTGCATCTCACAGGTAGACCTGCAGTTACTCTCAGTACCTTAGCGTCTGAGAACTACTTGACTACCAGACCCTGAAGCAAGTAGTTTTAGACGCCTACCTTCTCTCCACTGCAAGCTACAGACGAAAATTCCGTGATTATCTAAAGGCAAGTACCACCACCTTTTTAGAATTTGCCAATACAAAGAAAAGATATTTCATGAAATGGCTGGAAGCAGCGCATGTCTCTACATTTTCAGAACTCGTCAACCTCATTCTAGTTGAGGAATTCTTTAGACGTGCTCCCCCTTCCATCCGTTTATATTTAGCAGACAAAGAAGAAACCGAGTACATCAGATGTGCGAAGTCGGCTGACACCTACAGCCTCATACACCGGCTAACACCAGACCCACCTTCCAGTAAGAAGTCTAGGTATAGTTATGACAAAGTGAGTACCGATCAAGCGAGCTCCCAAATGTATTGTAAGCATTGCAAGCTCTATGGACATACCATAGATAAATGTGGGAAAGCTCAATACAAAGGCTATAGTGAAACTCCTAAACCCAAACCGACTCCTCCTAAGTCCAGTAAGCCTGTGATGAATGTTGGTGTTCCTGTTAATGATCTTTCTCTCCTCAGCAAACACCTGTATCCAGGAACTGTCTCTGCCAACAGTACAGATTCGGAGGGATATTCCAAAGTGAAGATCTTGAGGGACACAGCGGCTCTTCAGTCAAAAATATTGAAATCGGCTGTGCCTAACATCACCTACACCGGGAAAATCGTCCTTATCACTGACCTCACTGCTACCACTCCGTATCCACTCGCCAGAGTCCACCTGGATTGTCCTTTTGTGACCGGTGAAGTCCAAGTCGCCATAAAAAAAAAAGCCTTTTCCCATGTCTGGAGTGGAACTTCTCCTGGGCAATGACTTGGCCTAAGATCTGCAACCTTCCAACCTGATCATCATGGACAAACCCCAGGTATGTGACTCTGTAATGGACAGCCCCATCTTAAAGTATGTTCCAACAGAGGTCCAAGAAAGTGATGAAGTTTCTCCTCCGGTTTTGGTGACAACCCGTGCACAAGCTGCACGCCCGCAACCAGCTGACTCTACTGCCACCGCTGTCCCTCAAGACCATCAGAACCTACCACAGAATCTTACTATGTTGGAGTTCCGTAAGTTACAGAGGGAGGATCCTTCATTAACACCACTATTCTTCCAGGCTGAGACTCAACCTGACAGTATCCCTGGGTCCTTCCTAGAGAATGAGTTGCTCTACCGCAGATACAGACCCAGTAAGCTGAAGGAGGAATACGATTGAGCCAATGTCGAACAACTACTGATTCCCACCAGCCTACGGCCCGATATTCTACACCTGGCCCACGGAGCTCTTTCTCACTATGGTTTTAACAAAACCTACCACGGAATCAGACAAGACTACTACTGGCCAGGTATGGTAAAAGACGTCAAAATGTACGTGCAACAGTGTCATACATGTCAGATGGCAGGTAAACCTAACATCTCTATTCCCCAGGCTCCATTAAATCCCATTCAGGTGCCTGCAGAACCTTTCCTCAGACTCATCATAGACTGTGTTGGTCCTTTACCCCGGACCAGTTCTGGCAACGCCTATATACTAACTATCATGTGTTCTACCACCAGATTCCCCATAGCAGTCCCAGTAAAGAACATTACGGCTGCTATTGTGGTGAAACACCTATTGAAGATCTTCACCCAGTATGGATTTCCAGGAGAGGTTCAAAGTGACTGTGGCACCAACTTCACCAGTGATCTCTTCAAGAAGACACTGGAAGAGTTCAACATCACACAGGTATTTTCCAGCCACTATCATCCTGCTTCACAGGGTTCTTTTGAATGTAGTCATCAGACTATTAAAGCACTCCTAAAGAAATTCTGTAATGACACCTTGAAGGACTATGATAAACAACTTCATCTCATTATGTGCATTTTCAGAAGTCTCCACAATGAGTCTCTAGGAGTATCTCCTTATGAGATGCTCTGCGGACGTAAGTGCCTTACTCCTCTCAAAGCTTTTAAAGACTCTCTATGTAATGCCACCTTCAGTGACCCTTAGAATGTGCCCCAGTTTCTTCAAAACTTAAAACACATTCTAGAGAGAGTACGTAAATTTGCTAATGACAATCTATTGAAAGCTCAGGAGAGGATGAAGACTCATTTTGACCAAAGCAACAAATTAAGAAAATTTAAACCAGGAGACTTCGTATTGGCATATTTTCCTATCCGAGGTTCTCCATTGCAAAACAAGTTTTCAGGACCCTACCGCATCAAGGAGTGCAGGAACAACCACAACTACGTTCTTGAGACTCCAGATAGGCGGCGGAAGACCCAGTTGTGCCACGTCAACCTCCTGAAGCAGTATCAAGGTACTCCCCCCACTGTGTTGGTATCAGTCTCCACATTTAAAGGTCCATACCTCCACAGTGAAACCTTCCCTGCTTCTCCCGAAAGCACTAACACTGAGTCGGTGCTTTCCAACTCGGAAATCCTTACTGATCTTCATCCCAATCTACAGGACTATAATAGTGCTCCTTTGCCATGTTCTAATCCTATTCTCGCCTCGCCAGATATCACGAAGCCTTTCATCCTCCATGTCGACGCCAGTGGTACCGGCATCTGGGGTGTCCTGATGCAACAACGAGGCGAGGATGTGTTACCTGTTAGCTACTACAGCTACAAGTTAAAACCACACTAAAAGAACTACAGCACTATCGAAAAGGAACTACTCTCCATCGTCCTGAACTTGCAGCACTTTGAATCATACATGCAAGGTGCTCGGTCTACCACCATTTACTCGGACCACAATCCCCTATGCTTCCTGCAGCAAGCCCAATTCAACAACCAACGGCTTCTACGATGGGCTTTATATCTGCAAAATTTCAACCTGGAGATCTTCTACATCAAAAGTTCTGACAACATCATAGCAGACGCCCTCTCCAGAGTCTATGAGGTAGAGACAGCTCCACCTACCACTCTACCACCTGAAGACGTAACTTCACCCGGAACCGAAGGCTTCGGGGGAGAATTGTGACGATAATCTCTTTCAAGAGAGATTGAGCCTGCTCTTCCCTACCTAAAGTTACGTTTATTCTACAAGTGTAAGATACTACATTCAAGATACATCCACCAGTAGCACAAAACGTTTTTACCAGGAGGCAAAACGTACCCTAAACCCCCAACTCCACACTCCCTCCACGCTGGCTCGTCATCAACCAGCCAACTACCCATCCCAGCCTGCCTGCTCCTGATTGGTGACTCGCCGACTGCACACTGCACCTCAGCGCCATCTACCTGAGTCGATGTCTGAGCTTGAACCAGCCATCAACATCAGAATATTCTTTGTTCTCTAAGAGTTGACATCTCTCTCTGGTATACTAAGCTCTCTGGCTCTGTATACTAAGGGAGGTCTCAGCCATAGCCAATATTCTCAGCACCATTATTACTATTTTATCTATTGTGTTTTTGCATTTACCTTTGTTCTTTAATTGCACCATTCATTGCGACGGGACTTGTCTTCATTTATATTTATATTTAAAGTATACTGTATTAAAGTTTCATTGTTTATACTTTGTGTTTTACGTGTTCCTCCCTCTCACTTACCACAGACAACAGGCAAGCAGTCTATCTTTTTTTTTTGTAATTGTGACAGGCATTGACACCTGCCATTGGAAGACTGCCGAACATCTACACTCCAACACTTTCCCAACACTTTACCGTCACAATATATATATATATATATATATATATATATATATATATATATATATATATATATATATAATATATATATATATATATATATATATATATATATATATATATATATATATATATATATTATATATATATATATATATATATATATATATATATAATATATATATATATATATATATATATATATATATATATATATATATATATATATATATATATATATGTATATATATATATATATATATATATATATATATATATATATATATATATATATATATATATATATATATATATATATATATATATATATATATATATATATATATATATATATATATATATTATTAAATATGACCGAAAAAGTAAGATTAATAATTCTAACACGAATTTTCTCAATCTTTCGTACATTACGCTTCACTGTTGGAGGTAAATCAAAAATCAGTTCTCCAAAATTCATTTTTTATTTCTAGTCTGACGCGACACGGGCGCGTTTCGTAAAACTTATTACATTTTCAAAGACTTCACAAATACACAACTGATTAGAACTTACGTCTCTCTGATATTATATCTACATTTGAGTGAGGTGGGAAGGATGATGTGGCATTATCAACACAAGACAGAACAGGAGGGGATATTAATAGGGTATTAAAAGTATCAACACAAGACAGAACAGAAACAATGGGTATCGAATAGAAGTGTTTGTAGAAAGCCTATTGGTCCATATTTCTTGATGCTTCTATATTGGGGCGGAGTCTTGAGGTGGGTAGAATATAGTTGTGCAATAATTGGCTGTTGATTGCTGGTGTTGACTTCTTGATGTGTAGTGCCTCGCAAACGTCAAGCCGCCTGCTATCGCTGTATCTATCGATGATTTCTGTGTTGTTTACTAGGATTTCTCTGGCGATGGTTTGGTTATGGGAAGAGATTATATGTTCCTTAATGGAGCCCTGTTGCTTATGCATCGTTAAACGCCTAGAAAGAGATGTTGTTGTCTTGCCTATATACTGGGTTTTTTGGAGCTTACAGTCCCCAAGTGGGCATTTGAAGGCATAGACGACGTTAGTCTCTTTTAAAGCGTTCTGTTTTGTGTCTGGAGAGTTTCTCATGAGTAGGCTGGCCGTTTTTCTGGTTTTATAGTAAATCGTCAGTTGTATCTTCTGATTTTTGTCTGTAGGGATAACGTTCCTATTAACAATATCTTTCAGGACCCTTTCCTCCGTTTTATGAGCTGTGGAAAAGAAGTTCCTGTAAAATAGTCTAATAGGGGGTATAGGTGTTGTGTTAGTTGTCTCTTCAGAGGTTGCATGGCTTTTCACTTTCCTTCTTATGATGTCTTCGATGAAACCATTGGAGAAGCCGTTATTGACTAGGACCTGCCTTACCCTACAGAGTTCTTCGTCGACTTGCTTCCATTCTGAGCTGTGGCTGAGAGCACGGTCGACGTATGCGTTAACAACACTCCTCTTGTACCTGTCGGGGCAGTCGCTGTTGGCATTTAGGCACATTCCTATGTTTGTTTCCTTAGTGTAGACTGCAGTGTGGAATCCTCCGCCCTTTTCCATGACTGTTACATCTAGAAAAGGCAGCTTCCCATCCTTTTCCGTCTCGTAAGTGAAACGCAGCACGGAACTCTGCTCAAATGCCTCCTTCAGCTCCTGCAGATGTCTGACATCAGGTACCTGTGTAAAAATATCGTCAACATACCTGCAGTATATGGCCGGTTTCAAGTTCATGTCGACTAAGACTTTTTGCTCGATGGTACCCATGTAGAAGTTTGCAAACAGGACACCTAGGGGAGAACCCATGGCGACCCCATCTACTTGCTTATACATGTGTCCATCCGGGCTCAAGAAGGGTGCCTCTTTAGTACAAGCTTGGAGTAGTTTCCTCAGAATACTTTCTGGCATGTCAAGAGGAGTACAGGCTGGATCACGATACACTCTGTCGGCTATCATTCCGATTGTCTCGTCCACAGGTACGTTGGTAAACAGCGATTCTACGTCCAACGAGGCTCTTATCCCTGTGGCCCGTGTGCCCCGCAGTAAGTCCACAAATTCCTTTGGAGACTTCAGGCTGAAGGCGCAAGGAACATAAGGAGTCAGCAGGCCGTTGAGTCGCTTCGCCAGTCTGTACGTGGGTGTGGGTATCTGGCTAATGATTGGCCGAAGTGGATTTCCAGGCTTGTGCGTCTTGACATTTCCATACGCATATCCAGGTTTATATTCCCCAATGATCTTTGGCAGGTGGAGTCCGGATTTCTTGGCGTTCACA
The DNA here is from genome assembly GCF_040958095.1 of Procambarus clarkii. Classification (NCBI taxonomy): domain Eukaryota; kingdom Metazoa; phylum Arthropoda; class Malacostraca; order Decapoda; family Cambaridae; genus Procambarus; species Procambarus clarkii. The sequence goes on along the minus strand of NC_091203.1, from coordinate 33,367,788 downwards.
GTTTCGATCAGTTTGTTGACCTTTGCTTTTAATTCGGCTGTAGTGTCCTTCGTTACCCTTTGGAACTTAGTTTGGTCAGAGAGTATGATGTTCATTTTCGCCAGATATTCGTCTTTTTTAAGAATGACATATATTGGCGACTTGTCACCTCTCCTGACAACTATCTCCTTGTTCTCACGAAGGCTTTTAGCTGCCGCTTTAAGCTCGGGGGACAGTATTGTGCTTCTGTAGTTGCCTCGATTCTTTCCTCCATATAATGTTGTTAGTTTCAACAACATTATATGGAGGTCCTCCATATAATGTTGTTAGTTTCAACAACATTATATGGAGGACCTATGGCAATTCCACGACCAAGAGATGGCTTCCTGAACCTTGCAGGAATTAACCTCACTGAGGACCAAGTCACTCTCCTAAATCTGGGCATAAACTGTCATGTTATGTCCAGACCGAGTGAAATGGCCCGGAAAGTAGAGTTGGAAATTCTGTTGGACGACATATTCGACCTCGAGACACAAAAGAAGGTCACTACCAAAGATACCTTACAAGCAGAACTTATTGCAGAAGGAGGAAAGAATCGAGGCAACTACAGAAGCACCATACTGTCCCCCGAGCTTAAAGCGGCAGCTAAAAGCCTTCGTGAGAACAAGGAGATAGTTGTCAGGAGAGGTGACAAGTCGCCAATATATGTCATTCTTAAAAAAGACGAATATCTGGCGAAAATGAACATCATACTCTCTGACCAAACTAAGTTCCAAAGGGTAACGAAGGACACTACAGCCGAATTAAAAGCAAAGGTCAACAAACTGATCGAAACTGTGAACGCCAAGAAATCCGGACTCCACCTGCCAAAGATCATTGGGGAATATAAACCTGGATATGCGTATGGAAATGTCAAGACGCACAAGCCTGGAAACCCACTTCGGCCAATCATTAGCCAGATACCCACACCCACGTACAGACTGGCGAAGCGACTCAACGGCCTGCTGACTCCTTATGTTCCTTGCGCCTTCAGCCTGAAGTCTCCAAAGGAATTTGTGGACTTACTGCGGGGCACACGGGCCACAGGGATAAGAGCCTCGTTGGACGTAGAATCGCTGTTTACCAACGTACCTGTGGACGAGACAATCGGAATGATAGCCGACAGAGTGTATCGTGATCCAGCCTGTACTCCTCTTGACATGCCAGAAAGTATTCTGAGGAAACTACTCCAAGCTTGTACTAAAGAGGCACCCTTCTTGAGCCCGGATGGGCACATGTATAAGCAAGTAGATGGGGTCGCCATGGGTTCTCCCCTAGGTGTCCTGTTTGCAAACTTCTACATGGGTACCATCGAGCAAAAAGTCTTAGTCGACATGAACTTGAAACCGGCCATAAACTGCAGGTATGTTGACGATATTTTTACACAGGTACCTGATGTCAGACATCTGCAGGAGCTGAAGGAGGCATTTGAGCAGAGTTCCGTGCTGCGTTTCACTTACGAGACGGAAAAGGATGGGAAGCTGCCTTTTCTAGATGTAACAGTCATGGAAAAGGGCGGAGGTTTCCACACTGCAGTCTACACTAAGGAAACAAACATAGGAATGTGCCTAAATGCCAACAGCGACTGCCCCGACAGGTACAAGAGGAGTGTTGTTAACGCATACGTCGACCGTGCTCTCAGCCACAGCTCAGAATGGAAGCAAGTCGACGAAGAACTCTGTAGGGTAAGGCAGGTCCTAGTCAATAACGGCTTCTCCAATGGTTTCATCGAAGACATCATAAGAAGGAAAGTGAAAAGCCATGCAACCTCTGAAGAGACAACTAACACAACACCTATACCCCCTATTAGACTATTTTACAGGAACTTCTTTTCCACAGCTCATAAAACGGAGGAAAGGGTCCTGAAAGATATTGTTAATAGGAACGTTATCCCTACAGACAAAAATCAGAAGATACAACTGACGATTTACTATAAAACCAGAAAAACGGCCAGCCTACTCATGAGAAACTCTCCAGACACAAAACAGAACGCTTTAAAAGAGACTAACGTCGTCTATGCCTTCAAATGCCCACTTGGGGACTGTAAGCTCCAAAAAACCCAGTATATAGGCAAGACAACAACATCTCTTTCTAGGCGTTTAACGATGCATAAGCAACAGGGCTCCATTAAGGAACATATAATCTCTTCCCATAACCAAACCATCGCCAGAGAAATCCTAGTAAACAACACAGAAATCATCGATAGATACAGCGATAGCAGGCGGCTTGACGTTTGCGAGGCACTACACATCAAGAAGTCAACACCAGCAATCAACAGCCAATTATTGCACAACTATATTCTACCCACCTCAAGACTCCGCCCCAATATAGAAGCATCAAGAAATATGGACCAATAGGCTTTCTACAAACACTTCTATTCGATACCCATTGTTTCTGTTCTGTCTTGTGTTGATACTTTTAATACCCTATTAATATCCCCTCCTGTTCTGTCTTGTGTTGATAATGCCACATCATCCTTCCCACCTCACTCAAATGTAGATATAATATCAGAGAGACGTAAGTTCTAATCAGTTGTGTATTTGTGAAGTCTTTGAAAATGTAATAAGTTTTACGAAACGCGCCCGTGTCGCGTCAGACTAGAAATAAAAAATGAATTTTGGAGAAGTGATTTTTGATTTACCTCCAACAGTGAAGCGTAATGTACGAAAGATTGAGAAAATTCGTGTTAGAATTATTAATCTTACTTTTTCGGTCATATTTAATAATATATGTCTACAGGAAAGACTGCTACCAAAATATACTAATATATATATATATATATATATGACAATGTCAGACCACGGAGGAAAAATGAAACAGGAATTTCCTTAAGTACTTTCGTATATTAAATACATCTTCAGAAGACCTTCTGAAGATGTATTTAATATACGAAAGTACTTAAGGAAATTCCTGTTTCATTTTTCCTCCGTGGTCTGACATTGTCACATTCTTAATCACGTGTTTATTTTCGTGATATACACACACACACATATATATATATATATATATATATATATATATATATATATATATATATATATATATATATATATATATATATATATATATATATATATATATATATATATATATATTTATATATACATATATATATTTATATATTGTTACGGTGTCCTCTCCTATTTCTCCCATATGCCTGCTTTAAGAGTCATATCAGCTTTCTTTGCCGATTCTCTGAGATGCAGGGAGTCTGTCGGTATATGTGGCGACCAGATAGGCCGCCAGATAGGGGAGAAATTTACACTATAAGTTTGTAGATAAGGGGAAAGTGGCGCCCTGATACAAACGAAATGATACCTCCTACCTGCAGATCCGCCATTTTGTGGAGGGCACCAGCCGAGTGCGGATTTGCTGACTTAGGTCACAGCCGACCAATCAGTGCCCGCCGTGACGTCCCCGAGTGCCCCTGGTGACGCCAGCTGTGTTAGCGTCAGAGCTGAACTGACAGTGAGAGTGGAAGGACTTTCGTCAGTCAGCTCTCGGAGTTTGGAAGCTCTTCGAGCCTCCAAGTGGATTATAGCTAACCATCGCAGCCCACCATTGTTATTGGAGAAGCTTTCTGTGCTTCCGGGAAGCCAGAAGAAACCAAGTTCATTGAGCAGAGAAGTGCCAAAACTTGTAGAATCGGTCGGCTACGACGCTGGAGAGGCGTCGCCTGACACTTGAGGTCTGGAAGGTGTGGAGGGCAGACCTAGCTGTGACCGGGTCACATTCACTGAGGATTTTGGAGGGACGACACCGTTCCTAGGGCAAGGAGCAACGCTTTGTGGAAGGGACGAATGTATGCATACAATAATTAGCTCAGTGCCCACTGGTGACCCAGGATTGGGATATCTGAAACTCTGGGAGCGGTTCGGCGACAACGCGAAGGCTTCACGACACGTGAGGACTTATGGAACGTTCCTGGATCATCAAGGATCGACTCAGGAAACGTGGGAACCTCACACCATCGAGGGACAGCCGTTGTGAGCCAGGAATGTAAAGGTAGATCAATTTCCCTCCCATTGTCCCTTGTTTGAGTTGGCTAGATAGGTCACAATATTTACCTATGTATGTTGGCGTGTAACATTGATACATTAGCAGTAGGATAGGCTGCAGGGCAGCTTGAGTCCAGGACTGTTGAAGAGAACAGTGTGTGTGGACGACAGGGCAGTTGAAGAGGTGGCCGAGGTTGACGAAGCGGCCCCTCTGTGAGAGAGTGTGTGTTGCCTCTTTTAAATTTGCCCAGTTGAAGGCGTTGTTGGAGGTCGTGAAAGAAGAGTTGCTGACGATGTCCAGATTGTTTATTCTTATTTTCATTTCCTGTATTGATTTTAATTGTATATGTAATCAAGCAGCTTATGTCAGTAAATTCACATATTTTATCATGGTGTTTAACTGAGCCACCATAATAATCTCTGAGCATACACGAGGGATATCATATTCCAACCTAGTGAACATCACGTTTTCTACAGAGGTTCTTTGTGGCTGGAGAGTGGTAAAGCAGCACAGACTTATGTAGAAGTGTACCCTAGGCTATCTGTCCAGTATCAGAGCCGGAATGGTGGCAACAAGCAATACAGAGGCTGGAGAGAGGTAAAGTCACACAGACTTTTTTGGAAGTGTACCTTGGGTGTACAGACTAGTGTCAACTCTGTAGGAGTAGCAACACTTAGGCAACAAGCAGTATAGAATACACCCACTGAACTGCACTGCTGGGGTGCAGAGATCTCACCCCAGCTGGCGACCTTGTTAAATGAAGATATAGAAGGCAGGCGGGAAAGAAATTCCAGCAATTTTTTGTCTGACAGGCAAGACTCAGGGGAAGTTATTGTTAAAAGGTAAGCCTGGGTCTTTCTTCACTTCTCCACGGGTCTAGGCCGGTATTGCTAATAGCAGTTTCCCCGTGAATATGACTGAAGGGCTCCCAGGGTGAATCAGCGGCACCCCAAGTGGTGGGGGGCAAAGTCCTGCGGCGGTGGGTATCACTGGTCCTCTCCTGTGAGGCCAGGAGACTCCGGTGAATGCCAAGAGTCAGAGGGGCTGAGTATTCTGCCTTCTGAGCCCCTTGCAGCCGATTGCTAGCAGAGCCCCAGCCCACCCCCTGTGACAAGAACTGGCGACTGTTACAAACCATACATTAATGCTCGTAACCCATACAGCAACAAAATATTGTAGTCTAGGGACATTTACCGATGCTGCAATCTCAAGGTGGGTCACCAGTATAATCCCATGGTTTGTACAGGCAAGAATTAAAATTAATCACCCCTTAGGAATAAGTAATCACACATATAAAAATAAATGTGTATTAGAAATATACTTCAGTCAATTATCAGTATTATATATCAATCAACAGGTGGGCAATCACATGAAAATCAAAATAAAATTATTTCTCCACAGACTAACATACTACAACAGAACATAATAGATATAATATAACAGCACTTAACTCCTAGATGTGATCCTTCCTGTGTCCAAACAGTTACTGAATAATTTTCTCACGGCAGGAGCCCATCTCGTTCTGCACAACATATTGAGTGACAGTTTTTAATTAATATAAATTTTACTTAAATGGAGCCATATAATGGGAATTAATTAACTAAATTAAGGAATGATCAGATTTACATGCATAAACAGAAGTACTGTAGTTATTAATATAATAGTTATATATTTATAAAATAAAATTAAATTGCTGGCAACTGCCCAACCTAGCAGGAAATAATATCCCACAATATTGCCGTCTAGATGAACAAATAATAACGGTTACTTACAGTTTTGCCACCAGCTGATCAATACAAAATATAACTTTCTCACGGGAAGCTGACTCGCTGACCACCACACAAAAATAATAACGGTTTTCCACGGTTTAGTCCACCCACTGATTATTATCACAATATAACATATCAACACATACAAGTAATGATATAAGCATACGAGAACATACATGTACTGATATAAGCATACAAGTAATGATATAATATATAAACACATACAATTAATGATACAATATGTAAGTAATTATTTATTATTTATATACGTATCCAATAGAGATACGTAACAGCGACCTTGCCAGGATACGTTCGTCGAGGTACAGTGTTGCCAGGGTACTAATACAGTGTTGCCAGTGAATTCAGTAATAGTGTTACCCAACCAGCTAAGGGACCGACACAGTGAAATTAGCACCTACTAACTTGTCTGTGCTCTCGTGTATGCTCGATATCATATAGATGGAGGAGGATAAAGTAAAGAAATTTATGGAGACGAGGGATGAGAAAATATTAGTGAAGTGTACCAAAGCTCAGCTCTAACAAGTAGCAAACCACTTTGGGATCAGGTTGAGTACAACTAAGGTAGCGGAGCGAAGGATAGAGATCATGACACAGCTCACAGCTCGAGAGGAAACGACGGGAGAGGAGCTGTCCCAAGAAGGGCTGTCTCAAGGTGAACCGTCTCAAGTAGAGCCGTCCCAAGCACCTACCAGTGTGGCCAGAATTCACAGTGAACGTGCAAACAGCGGGGGATCAGTTAGTAGCAGGAAGAGCATGTAGCTGGAGATAACACGAATGCAGTTAGAGGCCCAACTGCGACGAGAAGAAAGAGACGCACAGTTGCAGTGTGAAGAGCGAGAAAGGGAGGCACAGCTGAGACAGGAAGAGCGAGAAAGGGAGGCACAGCTGAGACGGGAAGAAAGATAAGCGCAGAGTGAAGAGCGAGAAAGAGAGACACAGCTGAAACGATAAGAAAGAGAGGCGCGGCTGAAACGAGAAGGCAGGGACGACTAGCTACAAATGCGGCGAGCCTAGATAGAGGCGAACAGGGAGGTCGAGTTGAGGCATGTTGAACGTGGGTTAGTCTCAATACCTGCTCGTCGGGATGACCGCAAGGCTCGGGAGCGCGATCTATCCACCTTTGATCCTCTGGAGGCCGAGGCTTTCTTCGACCATTTTGAGAGGATTGCAACATTGAAGGAATGACCGGAGGAGGATTGGGCTGCGTTAGTGCAGAGTAGATTGACTAGTGAGGCCAGAGAGGCTAATAACATGTTGGACTTCGAGGAGTGCACCATATACGACACAATCAAGAAAGCGGTGCTCCAATCATATAGACTAACCCCGGAGGTCTACAGGAAACGCTTCCGAGATTGCACAAGGGCATCAGGAAGGTCATATGCTGAGACTGCTCGGGACATGGAGCGCAGGTTTCTACGATGGCTGAAGGGCGAAGAAGTAGAGACGATGGAGGAGCTGAAACAGTTGATTGTTATGGAAAAGGTCATGTCGATGCTCCATCCGGAGCTCAAGGTTAGAATGAAGGAGGCAGGAATAAAGGACCTTAAAGCTGCAGCGGACCGAGCCGACATGCTGGAGGAGGCAGTGCATCTCAGAAGGGAGGGACCGCCCAGACACTCGCCTTACCCAAGATATGGAGGGATCTTCAAGAGTTCAGGAGCAAGGACGAGTAAGGACACTTCCAAGAATAGTATGCCTAGTGAAGTATATCGGTTCAAGAGCTCAAGAGACGCGGGGAGGAAGCTCCAAGCTGTGAGCAGTGGACCGAGCTTGGGAGCCGGAGATGGTGCCCAGGAACCGACGACAGGGAGTCCAAGGAGGACCCAGGGAACATCTACAGGTGGTGCTACCAGGGTGACTGGTAGAGGGTCGCCCATGAGAGGCGGTCGGTGTTACAACTGTGGGGGGCAAGGGCATTTTGCACGGGAGTGTGGTCGCCCCAGGCATGGTGGAAACGTAGCTTTTGCAAAAGTAGGAAGCGAAGGAGACAACGATACCTTAGGTGATATGCCGGTGATGAGGGAGAAGAGGATTCACCCCTTTGTGTGTGAGGGGGACGGTGAAGATAAGAGGAGCTGATCCTGTGCCAGCAAGGATGCTGAGGGATACGGGATCCTACTTCACCCGTGTTAGTGAATCCCTCTTCCTCGAGGACAACAGAAGTTCCAGTACAGGGGAAGCCCTGATAAAAACGTTGGGGGGACAAGTGAGGATGCCCCTTCATAAAGTGACTCGTAATTCAGACTATGGTTGTCAGACTTTTGTGGTAGGGTTCTGTGCTTCACTGCCCAGGATGGAAGCTCAGGTGATCCTAGGGAACGACTCCTGTGCGAGATGTGTTTTACCGAATTTGATTAAGGGTGAAGAGTGTATAGAGCCCTATTGACAGAGCAGCACGACAGAGGCCAGCAGTGACGCGACGGAAATTGCGAGAGTGGCATTTTCGGTATGCGCGTTGACGTCGAGATGGGGTGTCAGGGAAGATGATGTGAGCGGATCCGGTCACGCCGATGAAAACATTCCGGGTGACCTGGAACTCGATCATTTGTTCCGAGAGGAGGCCAGAGGACAAGTGACAGGCGAGGAAGAGTTGGATAGAAGTATCCAAGTTACTCTCACCAGTCCTCTAGGTATTGACAGCACCCGTCTAGGTGAGTTGCAAAAGGAAGAGTTTCCTGAATTGGTACGGGAGTCGGAAGAAGGTCTCGCCGGACCCGAGTCACCGACTCACTTCTTCATGGAGAAGGGAGTGCTAATGAGGCAGTGGAGACCGGTAAGGGAAGAAGCGGGTGAGAGTTTGCTGAGAGTGAGGCATCAGGTGGTGGTGCCAGCGAGGTACAGAAATGCGGCACTGAAGCTTGCACACTCAGCGGATCCCGCGGGTCACTTGGGAGTAACCAAGACCTTATTCCGGCTTTGGGAACATTTTTATTGGCCGGGCATGGACGACGATGTAAGAAGAATCTGCAAGACGTGTTTCCCGTGCCAGAGGGCGGGGAAGAACGTCCCTGCCATCCCGAAAGCACCTTTGGTTCCAGTTCCTGCGTTTGGCCAGGCGTTTGAACGCCTAACAATCGACGTTGTGGGGCCATTACATAGGACAAGAAAGGGAAATAATTACTTATTGACCATCATGTGTGTTTCGACGAGATTTCTAGAGGAGATCCCAGTGCAGAAGGTGACATCAAGACGTGTCATGGGACACCTTCAGCGGTTCTTTGCTTGGGTAGGAGTGCCCAGGGAGATCCAGTCCGACTGGATTTTTTTCTAATGTTACATATGAGGCATGTATATAGTAGTATATAAAAGTATGCGCCTATTCAAATGCAACGTTGCATCAAAATTATGATGCAATCGGTAAAGATGTTTCGAAGATTTCCCTCAAATGAAAATCACAAGAAAAACACAGTTTAAAAAAAAACTTGTTATTTTCCCGTCACAGACATGACATCTATATAGTATGTATATAAAAAACCGCTCGGATGCGAATGGTAAGGTGTCCTTGGCATTTGAGCGGAATTCTGTGTTGCGTTTCACTTACGAGATGGAGAAGGATGAGAAGCTGCCCTTTCTAGATGTAACAGTCATGGAAAGGAGCAAAGGTTTCCACACTGCAGTCTACACTAAGGAAACAAACATAGGAATATGCCTCAATGCCAACAGTGACTGCCCAGACAGGTACAAGAGGACTGTTGTTAACGCTTATGTCGACCGTGCTCTCAGCCACAGCTCAGAATGGAAGCCAGTCGACGAAGAACTCTGTAGGGTAAGGCAGGTCCTAGTCAACAACGGCTTCTCCAATGGTTTCGCTGAAGACATCATAAGAAGGAAGGTGAAACGCCATGCAACCTCTGAAAAGACAACTAACACAACACCTGTACCCCTTATTAGAATATTTTACAGGAACTTCTTTTCCACAGCTCATAAAACGGAGGAATGGGTCCAGAAAGATATTGTTAATAGATTCGTTATCCCTACAGGCAAAAATCAGAAGATACAATTGACGATTTACTATAAAACCAAGAAAACGGCCAACCTACTCATGAGAAACTTTCCAGACACAAAGCAGAACGCTTAAAAAGAGACCAATGTCGTTTATGCCTTCAAATGCCCTCTTGGGGACTGTAAGCCTCATAGAACTCAGTATATAGGCAAGACAACAACATCTCTTTCCAGGCGATTAACGATGCATAAGCAACAGGGCTCGATTAAGGAACATATAATCTCTTCCCACAACCAGACCACCACCAGAGAAGTCTTAACAAAAAACACGGAAATTATCGATAGACACAGCCATAGCAGGCGGCTTGATATCTGCGAGACACTACACACTAAGAAGACAACACCAGCAATCAACAGCCAATTAATGCGCAACTATATTCTACCCACTTCAAGATTCAGCACCAATATAGAAGCATCAAGAAATATGGGCCAATAGACCCTTTGCAGTTACTTCCATTCTTCCCTTTAACTTACCCAATATTATACCCATTGTTTCGTGTTCTGTCTTGTGTTGAAAGTTTGTTTTCACCTCATCCAAAACTGTTGTAACATATCACCTCACCCAAATGCAGGTATAAAATGAAAGCTGTTTAAACTCTGTTTAGTGTTTGCAGGTTATAGTTGTGTGTGTGTAAACTAAAGTCTTTGAAAATGTAATAAGTTATTATGAAACGCGTTCAAGTGTCGCATCAGACTAGAAATAAAAATAAATTTTTGGGAATTGATTTTTTAATTACCATCGAAAATGAAAAGAAACATAAGAAATATTGAGAAAATTCGTGTTAGAATTATTAATCTTGTTTTTATTATTATAACTGAAATTTTTCATATTGAGTCATACTTAATAATAATATATATATATATATATATATATATATATATATATATATATATATATATATATATATATATATATATATATATATATATATATACATATATATATATATATATATATATATATATATATATATATATATATATATATATATATATATATATATATATATACATATATATATATTTATATATATACATATATATATATATATATATATATATATATATATATATATATATATATATATATATATATATTTATATATGTCGTACCTAGTAGCCAGAACGCACTTCTCGGCCTACTATGCAAGGCCCGATTTGCCTAATAAGCCAAGTTTTCCTGAATTAATATATTTTCTCTATTTTTTTTCTTATGAAATGATAAAGCTACCCATTTCATTATGAATGAGGTCAATTTTTTTTTATTGGAGTTAAAATTAACGTAGATATATGACCGAACCTAACCAACCCTACCTAACCTAACCTAACCTATCTTTATAGGTTAGGTTAGGTTAGGTAGCCAAAAAAGTTAGATTAGGTTAGGTTAGGTAGGTTAGGTAGTCGAAAAACAATTAATTCATGAAAACTTGGCTTATTAGGCAAATCGGGCTTTGCATAGTAGGCTGACAAGTGTGTTCTGGCTACTAGGTACGACATATATATATATATATATATATATATATATATATATATATATATATATATATATATATATATATATATATATATATATATATATATGTTGTACCTAGTAGCCAGAACGTCGTACTCGGTCTACTATGCAAGGCCCGATTTGCCTAATAAGCCAAGTTTTCCTGAATTAATATATTTTCTCTAATTTTTTTTTTTTTTTTTTTTTTTTTTTGAGATATATACAAGAGTTGTTACATTCTTGTACAGCCACTAGTACGCGTAGCGTTTCGGGCAGGTCCCTGGAATACGATCCCCTGCCGCGAAGAATCGTTTTTTCATCCAAGTACACATTTTACTGTTGCGTTAAACAGAGGCTACAGTTAAGGAATTGCGCCCAGTAAATCCTCCCCGGCGAGGATACGAACCCATGACATAGCGCTCGCGGAACGCCAGGCGAGTGTCTTACCACTACACCACGGAGACTACTTATGATTTTCTTATGAAATGATAAAGCTACCCATTTCATTAGGTATGAGGTCAATTTTTTTTTATTGGAGTTAAAATTAACGTAGATATATGACCGAACCTAACCAACCCTACCTAACCTAACCTAACCTATCTTTATAGGTTAGGTTAGGTTAGGTAGGTTAGGTAGTCGAAAAACAATTAATTCATGAAAACTTGGCTTATTAGGTAAATCGGGCCTTGCATAGTAGACTGAGAAGTGCGTTCTGGCTACTAGGTACGACATATATATATATATATATATATATATATATATATATATATATATATATATATATATATATATATATATATATATATATATATATATATATAACTGAAAACTCACACCCCAGAAGTGACTCGAACCCATACTCCCAGAAGCAACGCAACTGGTATGTACAAGACGCCTTAATCCACTTGACCATCACGACCGGACATAATGAGGTGATAGCCGAGGCTATTTGAACCACCCCACCGCCGGCACTCGGATAGTAATCTTGGGCATAGCATTTTACCAAATCACCTCATTCCTTGGGGCACACGTGAGGAACACAAATGCGAACAAGCCTGAATGGTCCCCAGGACAATATGCAACTGAAAACTCACACCCCAGAAGTGACTCGAACCCATACTCCCAGAAGCAACGCAACTGGTATGTACAAGACGCCTTAATCCACTTGACCATCACGACCGGACATAATGAGGTGATAGCCGAGGCTATTTGAACCACCCCACCGCCGGCACTCGGATAGTAATCTTGGGCATAGCATTTTACCAAATCACCTCATTCTTTGGGGCACACGTGAGGAACACAAATGCGAACAAGCCTGAATGGTCCCCAGGACAATATGCAACTGAAAACTCACACCCCAGAAGTGACTCGAACCCATACTCCCAGAAGCAACGCAACTGGTATGTACAAGACGCCTTAATCCACTTGACCATCACGACCGGACATAATGAGGTGATAGCCGAGGCTATTTGAACCACCCCACCGCCGGCACTCGGATAGTAATCTTGGGCATAGCATTTTACCAAATCACCTCATTCTTTGGGGCACACGTGAGGAACACAAATGCGAACAAGCCTGAATGGTCCCCAGGACAATATGCAACTGAAAACTCACACCCCAGAAGTGACTCGAACCCATACTCCCAGAAGCAACGCAACTGGTATGTACAAGACGCCTTAATCCACTTGACCATCACGACCGGACATAATGAGGTGATAGCCGAGGCTATTTGAACCACCCCACCGCCGGCACTCGGATAGTAATCTTGGGCATAGCATTTTACCAAATCACCTCATTCTTTGGGGCACACGTGAGGAACACAAATGCGAACAAGCCTGAATGGTCCCCAGGATAATATGCAACTGAAAACTCACACCCCAGAAGTGACTCGAACCCATACTCCCAGAAGCAACGCAACTGGTATGTACAAGACGCCTTAATCCACTTGACCATCAAGACCGGACATAATGAGGTGATAGCCGAGGCTATTTGAACCACCCCACCGCCGGCACTCGGATAGTAATCTTGGGCATAGCATTTTACCAAATCACCTCATTCTTTGGGGCACACGTGAGGAACACAAATGCGAACAAGCCTGAATGGTCCCCAGGACAATATGCAACTGAAAACTCACACCCCAGAAGTGACTCGAACCCATACTCCCAGAAGCAACGCAACTGGTATGTACAAGACGCCTTAATCCACTTGACCATCACGACCGGACATAATGAGTCACTTCTGGGGTGTGAGTTTTCAGTTGCATATTGTCCTGGGGACCATTCAGGCTTGTTCGCATTTGTGTTCCTCACGTGTGCCCCAAAGAATGAGGTGATTTGGTAAAATGCTATGCCCAAGATTACTATCCGAGTGCCGGCGGTGGGGTGGTTCAAATAGCCTCGGCTATCACCTCATTTTGTCCGGTCGTGATGGTCAAGTGGATTAAGGCGTCTTGTACATACCAGTTGCGTTGCTTCTGGAAGTATGGGTTCGAGTCACTTCTGGGGTGTGAGTTTTCAGTTGCATATTGTCCTGGGGACCATTCAGGCTTGTTCGCATTTGTGTTCCTCACGTGTGCCCCAAAGAATGAGGTGATTTGGTAAAATGCTATGCCCAAGATTACTATCCGAGTGCCGGCGGTGGGGTGGTTCAAATAGCCTTGGCTATCACCTCATTATGTCCGGTCGTGATGGTCAAGTGGATTAAGGCGTCTTGTACATACCAGTTGCGTTGCTTCTGGGAGTATGGGTTCGAGTCACTTCTGGGGTGTGAGTTTTCAGTTGCATATTGTCCTGGGGACCATTCAGGCTTGTTCGCATTTGTGTTCCTCACGTGTGCCCCAAAGAATGAGGTGATTTGGTAAAATGCTATGCCCAAGATTACTATCCGAGTGCCGGCGGTGGGGTGGTTCAAATAGCCTCGGCTATCACCTCATTATGTCCGGTCGTGATGGTCAAGTGGATTAAGGCGTCTTGTACATACCAGTTGCGTTGCTTCTGGGAGTATGGGTTCGAGTCACTTCTGGGGTGTGAGTTTTCAGTTGCATATTGTCCTGGGGACCATTCAGGCTTGTTCGCATTTGTGTTCCTCACGTGTGCCCCAAAGAATGAGGTGATTTGGTAAAATGCTATGCCCAAGATTACTATCCGAGTGCCGGCGGTGGGGTGGTTCAAATAGCCTTGGCTATCACCTCATTATGTCCGGTCGTGATGGTCAAGTGGATTAAGGCGTCTTGTACATACCAGTTGCGTTGCTTCTGGGAGTATGGGTTCGAGTCACTTCTGGGGTGTGAGTTTTCAGTTGCATATTGTCCTGGGGACCATTCAGGCTTGTTCGCATTTGTGTTCCTCACGTGTGCCCCAAAGAATGAGGTGATTTGGTAAAATGCTATGCCCAAGATTACTATCCGAGTGCCGGCGGTGGGGTGGTTCAAATAGCCTCGGCTATCACCTCATTATGTCCGGTCGTGATGGTCAAGTGGATTAAGGCGTCTTGTACATACCAGTTGCGTTGCTTCTGGGAGTATGGGTTCGAGTCACTTCTGGGGTGTGAGTTTTCAGTTGCATATTGTCCTGGGGACCATTCAGGCTTGTTCGCATTTGTGTTCCTCACGTGTGCCCCAAAGAATGAGGTGATTTGGTAAAATGCTATGCCCAAGATTACTATCCGAGTGCCGGCGGTGGGGTGGTTCAAATAGCCTCGGCTATCACCTCATTATGTCCGGTCGTGATGGTCAAGTGGATTAAGGCGTCTTGTACATACCAGTTGCGTTGCTTCTGGGAGTATGGGTTCGAGTCACTTCTGGGGTGTGAGTTTTCAGTTGCATATTGTCCTGGGGACCATTCAGGCTTGTTCGCATATATATATATATATATATATATATATATATATATATATATATATATATATATATATATATATATATATATATATATATATGTCATACCTAGTAACCAGAATGCCTAATATGCCTCTCGGCCTAATATGCAATGCCCGATTTGCCTAATAGGCCGAGTGATTTTCTTTTTTTTCAATTATTATTACTATACTATAACAAGAAAATAAGTTATTTATTTTGTTGAGTTAGTTTAGGTTATGGAGCCAGTATGGATCCTGCCCCTTGTGAAACATAAAGCCAAAATTTAAAAAGTACAAAGTTTTGCAACAATATTGGTACCAGAGTTAAGAGAGCTGAACTACGAACATAGGCTAATGGAACTATATTTCATAGCCCTAGGGGATAGAAGGAACAGAGAGGATATGATAACAACTTACAAGACACTAAGCGGTATAGATAAGGTGGACAAGGATGGCCTCTTCAGACTGAGAGAGAACAGGATAAGAGGACACAGGTGAAGGCTGGAGAGCAAATGAGCCGAAGTGACGTAAGAAAGTACTCGTACCCTGTACGGGTAGTTAACAAGTGGAATGCTCTAAAAGAGGAAGTTATGGAAGCCACCTCCATCCACAGCTTAAAGACCCAATTTGATAAAGAACTTGCAAGTCAGAGTTTATAAGTTGAAACTCAACAAGTACAAGGCCAGTAGGCTTGGAGTTAGACCTCACTTTCCAGCAGACACTAATAGGTAAGAACACGTTTACAAACACAATCAAACACTCATGTCACATTCACATGCAATTCGAAACATAAATTAAGTTAAATACAAACACAAATTTCATTTGTGTAACTTGAAACGAAAATAGTTTCTGGTTAATATTGAAACTCAAATGTCAAAACGCATTTCCATTCATTCACTCACGCACACTTACACGAAACAAGCGAACACAGGTGATTTCCTTCTGGTAATCATAATGTTAGTGTTTATACAAGATAAGATCAGTGACCATGCAAGAATAATCAGGAGCCGCAGTAGTCCAGGTGTGGGAGCGTCCTCCGCGGCCTCACACTCCGCAGGTCAAACCCATCTTGCCTATACGCTCCTTTTAATGTTTACTTATTTATTTATTTATTGTTAGCAGTACCTGGCCACGCGATGCTGTGGCTCAGCAACGCGTGTGCGTTGCTGAGCCACAGCAACCTTTTCTGTCCCCCAGTCCTCCCCACCATTCCCCCCTCACCCGTCTTCTCGGCCTCCCAACCATTCCCCAGTCCACCGTCCTCTCGTCCTCCCCACGATCCCCAACTCTACCATCCCCTCTTCCCACCATGCCCCACTCCCCTGTCCCTTTGTCATACCCACCATTCTCCATTTCCCCATCCCCTCGTCCTCACCATCCCAAACTCCCCCGTCCCCTCGTCTTTCCCCATCATTACCCCCCTCCCTTGTCCACACGTCCTCCCCACCATCTCTCACTTCCGTCTCCTCGTCATCACCACCATTCTCCACTCCCTCGTCCTATGCCATCCCAAATGGTCTGATGTTCACATCAGAAAATTGGGAACATCAAGTGATCATCACTGAAATATAAGAAAAACAGGTAAAAAATGAAATGAAAATATGAAAAAATAAAAAAATCAGCTATACTCATGAAATGAACGGTATGGTTAACAACACAGCTGAAGTCCAATGCGATTCACACAAAATATTTAAATTAAAATGAAAATAAATCAAAATCTATGAAAATTCCATTTATCAATGCAATCAGAAACATTGAAATGGAATTGTAACATATTTAATATAGCAAGTGTGTTCCTCTTACATGCAACAGATGGCGCTGTTTTTCAAGAAATACATAGTTTTTCCTGTAACAGGTCTGGCATCTATACTTATACTTACAAAATGAACGGTATGGTAAACAACACAGCTCAATTCCAACACAATGTCACACAAAATAATTCATTACAAAATCAAATAAATCGAAATCTATATAAATAAAATTTATCAATGCAATCGGAAACATTCAAATGGAATTCGTGACATATTTAGTATAGGGAGCATGTTGCTATTATGTGCAACAGATGGCGCTGTTTTTCAAAAACGTATTTTTTTACCGGTCACATAGGTGGCATCTGTATAATATAAAAAGAAGCGCATATTCGAATGGAACGTTGTGTCTGAATTTCAAAGCAATCGGTGAAGAATATTAGGAGATTACAGCGTGTGTTGCTCTTACATCCAACAGATTGGGATGTTTTTCAAAGAAGCATGTTTTCTCCGGTCACAGGTTAGGCATATATGTAGTAAGAATATAGAAACACGCGCCTATTCGAATGCAACGTCGTGTCAAAATTTCAAAGTAATCGGTAAAGAGATTTCGAAGATTTCTCTCACACGAAAATCACATGAAAAACACAGTTTTTCATAAAATGCATGTTTTTTTCCGTCACAAACGTGACATCAATAAAATATATATATATATAAAAACCTGCTTGGATGCGAATGGAACATTGTGTGAAAAATTCAAAGCAATCGGCAAAGAACTTTCGGAGAATGGGAGCTGGTCGGCCGAGCGGACAGCACGCTGGACTTGTGATCCTGTGGTCCTGGGTTCGATCCCGGGCGCCGGCGAAAAACAATGGGCAGAGTTTCTTTCACCCTATGCCCCTGTTACCTAGCAGTAAAATAGATACCTGGGTATTAGTCAGCTGTCACGGGCTGCTTCCTGGGGGTGGAGGCCTGGTCGAGGACCGGGCCGCGGGGACACTAAAGCCCCGAAATCATCTCAAGATAACCTCAAATTAGCGATTTTGAACAAACGAACATTTCCATTTATATATATATATATATATATATATATATGTCGTACCTAGTAGCCAGAACTCACTTCTCAGCCTACTATTCAAGGCCCGATTTGTCTAATAAGCCAAGTTTTCCTGAATTAATATATTTACTATAATTTTTTTCTTATGAAATGATAAAGCTACCCTTTTCTCTATGTATGAGGTCAATTTTCTTTTATTGGAGTTAAAATTAACGTAGATATATGACCGAACCTAACCAACCCTACCTAACCTAACCTAACCTATATTTATAGGTAAGGTTAGGTTAGGTAGCCAAAAAAAGCTAGGTTAGGTTAGGTTAGGTAGACGAAAAAACATTAATTTATGAAAACTTGGCATATTAGGCAAATCGGGCCTTGAATAGTAGGCTGAGAAGTGCGTTCTGGCTATTAGGTACGACATATATATATATATATATATATATATATATATATATATATATATATATATATATATATATATATATATATATATATATATATATATATATATATATATATATTATTAGTAGTAGTATAATTATTATTAATTAATATAATTATTATAATTATTAATAATATTATAATTATTATTATTATTATTATTATAATTATTATTATTATTATTATTATTATTATTATTAATATGTTTAGGTAAAGGGGTGGGGTATTTTCTTCTATGAATAATATCGTGTATAAATATACGAAAATTCTATTATTTAAACTTAGTTTCAAAATGAATGCAGAACAATTTGTTATGTTTGAGAGGAACATGATTCAGAGTCACTGTATTGAGTAGAAAGTCTTGGTTACTTAAGCCAGATAATCAGAGGTCAGGTCAGATAATTAACGACGCTAGGCTAGGTGGCGGCGTCTGGTCAGGTAATTACAAGATTCTCTTGTAGTCAGGTAATGCTACAGTTTTAGTTATATGGAAATATGCTAGTTTCTAAGTAAGAATTCTACTTAAAAGTATACAGTCTAAAATATCTGTTTATGTCCGTAGAGTTTATTCTCGGTAAACACGGGAGAGTACTTTGCCCTGACTTTCCTATAACAAACTTCTAAGATCTCGGAAATTATTTTTCTCATAAGAATTCTTTAACTCCAAATAGGAAATTTATCAGGAAAATCGACGCCTAAAACGGCTTATCTAAAATTTCCTTGGAACCCCTGGCGCCTCACACGGGACTGGCCCAATTTACCTGGAACCTCCGGCGCCTTACACGGGATTAAAAAAAAAAGAAATCCTCTGTGAGGCGTCATCCCTACTACTTGTACACACTGTACACACCTCTCTCAGAGCGTACACGTGTGCACATGTGTCTCGGAGCATACATGTGTGCACATGTGCCGCAGAGTGTACATGTGAGCACATGTGCCTCATAGCGCCAATGTGTGCACATGTGCCTCAGATCGTACATGTGGGCACATGTTCCTCAGTAAATCCATGTATTCACATGTGCCTCAGAGTACATGTTTGTACATGAACCTCAGAGCGTACATGTGTTCACATGTACCTCAAAGCGTCCATGTGTGCACACATTTGCCTCAGAGCTCCATTTGTGCGCATGTTCCTCAGAGCGTCCATGTGAGCATATGTGCCTCAGAGCGTCCATGTGTATACATGTGACTCAGTGCCTACAATAGTGCACATGTGCCTCTGAGTGTTAATTGTACTTTTAACATTGGATTAAAGACAATAATTCTACACATACACTTTCATGCACCTTATGTAGTTAAAGAGTCATACACAGGCGCGCGCGCGTGCACACACTTACATGAAACAAGCGAATACTCGTGACTTCCTTCCGGTAATCATAATGTTAGTGTTTATACAAGATAAGATCAGTGACCATGCAAGAATAATCAGGAGCCGCAGTAGTCCAGGTGTGGGAGCGTCCTCCGCGGCCTCACACTCCGCAGGTCGAATCCATTACTTATGGCGTGCTCTTTTTTTTTGTTGAACTTTTAACAAGTTATACATATGTCCTTACATCTAACATGCTTAAACGTATTATTATAATTATCTCTTTATTGTTTTTTATTATTATTATTATTATTTGAATGTACAGTTGAAGAGGAGAGAATATATAATGTTTAATAACGTTCATATATATATATATATATATATACGAAAATTCTATTATATATATTCAGATTGAAAGAGATTGCAGAACAATTCGTTATGTTTGAGAGGAACATCACTCAGAGTCACTGTATTGAGTAGAAAGTCATGTCTTGGTTACTTAAGCGTTTCTCACCATCTTTAAGTCAAATGTTTACCTCGTTCTGTCTACGGGAGTGAGATTCAGCTCTAGAGCTCCGCCTCATAGTTATTGTTCCTGCTGCATTTATTCTACATGTGTGCACATGTGCCTCAGGTGTACATGTGCACACATGTTCCTCAGAGTCTTCATGTGTGAATGTGCGTCAGAGCATACATGTGTACACATATCTCTCAGAGCTTAAGTGTTTGCGCATGTGCCTCAGAGCGTATATCTGTGCCTCACAGCGCACATGTGTGCACGTGTGCCTCATAGCGTCAATGTGTGCGCATGTGTCTCAGATCGTACATGTGCCTCAGAGCTTACTTGTGCGCATGTGCCTCAGAGCGTATATGTGTGCCTCACAGCATACATGTCTGCACATCTGCCTCAGAACGTTCATATATGCACATGTGTCTCAGAGCGAATATGTGTGAACATGTGCCTCAGATGATACTTGTGTGCACATGTGCCTCAGATCTTACATGTGTACACACATCTCTCAGAGCGTACATGTATGCACATATGCCTCAGAGCGATGCATCATCTCCAAGAACTTCTCCATGACCATCAGTTGCTTCAGGTCAGCGTAAGATCCAACTCCAGCAGCCTCAATCCACTTCTGGAATCGTCTTTCCAGATCTCTTGCTGTCTCAGCAAACGTACACGCTCCAACTTTGATCATCTCTCTGAAGCGCTTCCTATAAGCTTCTGGGGTTAACTGAAACGAGCGCAATATGCTGCTCTTTACAGTGGCATAATCCTGGCACTCTTCCAGTGACAATTGGGTGTATGCCTCCCTGGCTGCACCGGTCAATCTTAACTGGACCAGCTGGGCCCATTCCTCCTGTGGCCACTCCTTGATACTGGCTACTTTCTCAAAATGCTCGAAGAAGCTCTCTGCCTCTTCGGGCACAAACAAGGGAATGTCCTTCTCCCTAACCCTAACCTCTGGTGGGTGTGATACCTGGGTGGTGCTCTCTGGCAACCCATGTTCAATCCTCTGCTCAGCCAAGGTTCTATTCGCTTCTATCTGCATTTGTTTTGTTCTCTCTTTTTCTTTTTCGACCTGGGCTTTTTCTTTTTCGACCTGGGCTTTTTCTTTTTCGACCTCTAGTCTTGCTTTCTCTTTTTCTTTCTCCTGTTCCAACTCCAGTTCTCTTACTCTGGTTTTCTCTTTTTCTACTTCCAGTCTGGTTTTCTCTTTTTCTACTTCCAGCCTGGTTTTCTCTTTTTCCTTCTCGGCTTCATTTTTCATCTGGAGTTCTAATTTCATCTTTTCCAGCTGGAACTGTCTCTCCTCACGCTGTTGTTGGATCTGGAGCTCTAACTGGAATCTCTCCAAGCTCCTATTTCGGCTACTCCTACTACTGCGGCTACTCTTGCTGCTCCTACTCGATCCCTGGGATCTCACTTCATCCTGCCCATCATCCTCCTTTCCACTTTCAGCTCCTTTTTGGGCTCCTTGCTCTGCCGCTTCACTTCTGGCTCTCAACTGTCTAAGGATCTCATCCTTCATCCCAGCTACTTTAGATGCTTTCAACCTGATGCCACATTTTTCTGCTATCTGTTTCAATTGATCCGTCGTGCAACCTTCCAAGTCCTCAGGCTTGCCTGACTCCACAAATGCTTGCACCTTATCCATCTTTGTCCTGTGAGTCTTCCCAAGAGAGAGAGTATACACCTGCGGTCACACAGTTTATCTCAGCAGTTTATCTCAGCACAGTTTATCTATAATTTTATTATAGACTGTGGGTTGGTTGGTGTTGTCTTCGTTGATCCTTCTCTACGGACAACCCAACCCACAACTCGGTAGAGTGCTTATACTAGGAGATCACCCTTGGCGCTTCTGGCTCTTGGAGAGGGGCTCAACGTCACACAGTTTATCTCAGCAGGGGTGTACAAATCCACTCTTGGACAGGGTGTGGGTGTGTCAGTTCACTCTCCCGGACAGGCCCCCAATTTATTATAGTACTGTGGGTTGGTTGGTGTTGTCGTCGTCGATCCTTCTCTATGGACAACCCAACCCACAACTCGGCAGAGTGCTTATACTAGGAGATCACCCTTGGCGCTTCTGGCTCTTGGAGAGGGGCTCAACGTCACACGTTTAGGGGATGCGGCTCCAACACTTAGCCTCGTTGTCACGTGCACACACCCACTCGAGCCGCTGTGACTCCCCACTCTCTCCTTATGAGATATGATCTCCTCAATCCCCTATGACTTACTAGTATTACCTCTTACCCTGTCCACGGCAGTGGTTCTTGGTTCTTTCTCTCTCTCTCTCTCCTTCTTTACTATCTCCTGGGAAGCCTCACTAGGACAAGGGCAAACACCAGCAAATTGTGACACATTTACTGAACAAAGCACATACACGATACATACACACATATAATAATAATGAATCCTATACTCTATAATATCACAATCAGGTTGCACTCCAATACCATCAGAACTCTATTATCAGCTTATCAAGAGGTATCTTATCTCCTGGTTCACCACCTGATACTATTAACCTCCTCAAGTTGGTCAAGCCTACATACACTGTTGCACTATCAGCAAGATAATATATATATAGAAAATCAGCATTTGAATGCAATAACATATATCAGTATAAATGTCCATTGATACACAACAATGATTAATCGATCACTGTCAGTCCTCATGCACATACATCTGTAGGTAATCAAGCCTACGACTGCAACTCTAAACTTCAGTATAAAAACTCCTTGACATAAGAATGCCAACAGTCACTCACCTCTCACTGCGTCTTGCACGCTACTGACAACCAAACACTATCAACTCCCTACAAGTAATCCACCAGAACTTCCCCTTCCACCTCTGGAAGTTCACAACCCTAATATCCTTAGGTTCTTCCGGGCTTCACTACCAGGATCCTCTGCAGCTCCTCCAGGCTGCTATCATGAAGTTTCCTTGAGTAACTACGGTGCTTCACCCTTCTGCTAGGTTCCTCCACAGCTCTCTTGGCTGCTACACCATGAAGTTTCCTCGAGTAACTATGGTGCTTCACCACCTCTACAGAAGCACGTGACACTCCTCTTCACTGCTGCTTCTCCTCACAGCTCGAGGTCCTCTGCTCCACTACCTTGTAGTCTCATCAACTACTTCATCTGCTGGCTTCGAAGTTCTCAGCAACTTCTTCCCCAAAGAACAAACCTGCAACCCATCGACACTCCAATAAAATGTTCCCCTTTAACACATAAACAAAAATAACCACACAATATGCTTGCCTCAAACCTCTATCTGTCCTCTACATACAGTGAGAGTGGACTCCCCCGTTTTGGGCGGGTCCATACTCCCCCTCGCCTGGCGGCGGTCCTCACTCGCTGGGAGGGTCTTCCTACATCCGGAGCCAGGCTCCCTCAGTCGTCCGCCAGCGCTCAGAGGGGACGGACGTCGCTCCGTGTTCCTCCCTCTCCACTCTCTTATTTCAGGCTTTCTGCCTTATTAAAATATGTCTAACTTATAAATAAACATCGCTACTGTCGCTGGGCACACGACCAACTACAAGCAATCACTATGAACTGGCGTTTATCGTGCTTACCACAGATTAATTGGTCGAGGGCGCTTTCCCTCTGACGGCGTCTGGTCAGGGCGCTCCACACAGCCCACAATAATGCTTCTGGGCGAATTAATATCTGCTCGTCGACCAGGACTTGAGACCACAACGTTCCCAGCTCGATTCCACAGCTGGTACGTCCGCACACTTCTCTTCTCTTCGAGATATATCACTAGGGGTTCCCTTCTGATGGGAGCTCAACGGAGCGCGGCTTCCCCCTGCGATGTCTGGCACTCAAGTGAGGTCAAGGTCCTCCGGAAGCGAGCCTCACGCCTCCAGCAAAATGTCCACATCTCCTAGCCAGTCATTTATCTGTTTTCTCCTTCATTGCCCATAATCTCAAACTGTTATACATATCCAAGCAACTATTTTACATATGCGTTATCACCTCAATATTTGCTAGACCTTCTAATCAGGTCAGGCTTGACGAATAACTCTCAAGGAGGGAGACTCGTTTCTCCTGTAGGCTGAGATCATAACACTAGTGTTATGATCTCAGCCTACAGGAGAAACGAGTCTCCCTTCTTGAGAGTTATTCAGCAAGCCTGACCTAACTAGAAGGTCTAGCAAGTATTGAGGTGATAACGCATATGTAAAATAGTTGGTTGGATATGTGTAACAGTTTGAGATTAAGGGCAATGCAGAAGAAAATAGATAAATGACGGGCTAGGAGATGTGGACATTTTGCTGGAGGCGTGAGGCTCGCTTCTGGAAGGGCTTTGACCTCACTTGAGTGCCAGACATCGCAGGGGGAAGCCGCGCTCCGTTTGAGCTCCCGCCAGAAGGGAACCCCTAGTGATATATCTCGAAGAGAAGAGAAGTGTGCGGACGTACCAGCTGTGGAATCGAGCTGGGAACGTTGTGGTCTCAAGTCCTGGTCGACGAGCAGATATTAAATCGCCCAGAAGCATTATTGTGGGCTGTGTGGAGCGCCCTGACCAGACGCCGTCAGAGGGAAAGCGCCCTCGACCAATTAATCTGTGGTAAGCACGATAAACGCCAGTTCATAGTGATTGCTTGTAGTTGGTCGTGTGCCCAGCGACAGTAGCGATGTTTATTTATAAGTTAGACATATTTTAATAAGGCAGAAAGCCTGAAATAAGAGAGTGGAGAGGGAGGAACACGGAGCGACGTCCGTCCCCTCTGAGCGCTGGCGGACGACTGAGGGAGCCTGGCTCCGGATGGAGGAAGACCCTCCCAGCGAGTGAGGACCGCCGCCAGGCGAGGTGGAGTATGGACCCGCCCAAAACGGGGGAGTCCACTCTCACTGTATGTAGAGGACAGATAGAGGTTTGAGGCAAGCATATTGTGCGGTTATTTTTGTTTATGTGTTAAAGGGGAACATTTTATTGGAGTGTCGATGGGTTGCAGGTTTGTCTTTTGGGGAAGAAGTTGCTGAGAACTTCGAAGCCAGCAGATGATGTAGCTGATGAGACTCCAAGGTAGTGGAGCAGAGGACCTCGAGCTGTGAGGAGAAGCAGCAGTGAAGAGGAGTGTCACGTGCTTCTGTAGAGGTGGTGAAGCACCGTAGTTACACAAGGAAACTTCATGATAGCAGCCTGGAGGAGCTGCAGAGGATCCTGGTAGTGAAGCCCGGAAGAACCTAAGGATATTAGGGTAGTGAACTTCCAGAGGTGGAAGGGGAAGTTCTGGTGGATTACTTATAGGGAGTTGATAGTGTTTGGTTGTCATTAGCGTGCAAGACGCAGTGAGAGGTGAGTGACTGTTGGCATTCTTACGTCAAGGAGTTTTTTATACTCAAGTATCAATGAACATTTATACTGGTATATGTTATTGCATTCAAATGCTGGTTTTCTATATATACATTATCTTGCTGATAGTGCAACAGTGTATGTAGGCTTGACCAACTTGAGGAGGTTAATAGTATCAGGTGGTAACCAGGAGATAGGATACCACTTGATAAGCTGATAATAGGGTTCTGATGGTGTTGGAGTGCAACCTGATTGTGATATTATAGAGTATAGGATTCATTATTATTATAGGTGTGTATGTATCGTGTATGCGCTTTGTCCAGTAAATGTGTCACAATTTGCTGGTGTTTGCCCTTGTCCTAGTGAGGCTTCCCAGGAGGTAGTAAAGAAGGAGAGAGAGAGAGAGAAAGAACCAAGAACCACTGCCGTGGACAGGGTAAGAGGTAATACTAGTAAGTCATAGGGGATTGAGGAGATCATATCTCATAAGGAGAGAGTGGGGAGTCACAGCGGCTCGAGTGGGTGTGTGCATGTGACAACGAGGCTAAGTGTTGGAGCCGCATCCCCTAAACGTGTGACGTTGAGCCCCTCTCCAAGAGCCAGAAGCGCCAAGGGTGATCTCCTAGTATAAGCACTCTGCCGAGTTGTGGGTTGGGTTGTCCATAGAGAAGGATCGACGACGACAACACCAACCAACCCACAGTCTATAATAAATTGGGGGCCTGTGTCCGGGAGAGTGAACTGACACACCCACACCCTGTCCAAGAGTGGATTTGTACACCCCTGCTGAGATAAACTGTGTGACCGCAGGTGTATACTCTCTCTCTTGGGAAGACTCACAGGACAAAGATGGATAAGGTGCAAGCATTTGTGGAGTCAGGCAAGCCTGAGGACTTGGAAGGTTGCACGAGGGATCAATTGAAACAGATAGCAGAAAAATGTGGCATCAGGTTGAAAGCATCTAAAGTAGCTGGGATGAAGGATGAGATCCTTAGACAGTTGAGAGCCAGAAGTGAAGCGGCAGAGCAAGGAGCCCAGAAAGAAGCTGAAAGTGGAAAGGAGGATGATGGGCAGGATGAAGTGAGATCCCAGGGATCGAGTAGGAGCAGCAAGAGTAGCCGCAGTAGTAGGAGTAGCCGAAATAGGAGCTTGGAGAGATTCCAGTTAGAGCTCCAGATCCAACAACAGCGTGAGGAGAGACAGTTCCAGCTGGAAAAGATGAAATTAGAACTCCAGATGAAAAATGAAGCCGAGAAGGAAAAAGAGAAAACCAGGCTGGAAGTAGAAAAAGAGAAAACCAGACTGGAAGTAGAAAAAGAGAAAACCAGAGTAAGAGAACTGGAGTTGGAACAGGAGAAAGAAAAAGAGAAAGCAAGACTAGAGGTCGAAAAAGAAAAAGCCCAGGTCGAAAAAGAAAAAGAGAGAACAAAACAAATGCAGATAGAAGCGAATAGAACCTTGGCTGAGCAGAGGATTGAACATGGGTTGCCAGAGAGCACCACCCAGGTATCACACCCACCAGAGGTTAGGGTTAGGGAGAAGGACATTCCTTTGTTTGTGCCCGAAGAGGCAGAGAGCTTCTTCGAGCATTTTGAGAAAGTAGCCAGTATCAAGGAGTGGCCACAGGAGGAATGGGCCCAGCTGGTCCAGTTAAGATTGACCGGTGCAGCCAGGGAGGCATACACCCAATTGTCACTGGAAGAGTGCCAGGATTATGCCACAGTAAAGAGCAGCATATTGCGCTCGTTTCAGTTAACCCCAGAAGCTTATAGAAAGCGCTTCAGAGAGATGAGCAAAGTTGGAGCACGTACGTTTGCTGAGACAGCAAGAGATCTGGAAAGACGATTCCAGAAGTGGATTGAGGCTGCTGGAGTTGGATCTTATGCTGACCTGAAGCAACTGATGGTCATGGAGAAGTTCTTGGAGATGATGCATCCCGAAACAAAGTTCAAGATCCAAGAAGCAGGGATAATGGAGGTGAAAGATGCCGCAGATAGGGCGGATATGATTACTGAAGCATACAAGAGCTTGAGGGAGAACAGAGTGAGAAGCGAGGCGAGACGCAGCAATGGCAGATCCAATGGAGTCTGGGGAGGAAGAAATTATGAAAGACCCAGAAGAGTCTGGGGTGAGAAAAATTTTGATAAATGGGCAGATAAAAGTAAGTACCCTAAAACTCAGATGAGTAGGTCGCGCACTTCGTCTGAAAGTGAAGATGGAGGAACTAAACGAGAAACTAATTGTTATCCTGGAAATCAAGAGTCCAGTAGAACCCCACAGAGTGCAAGTAGTGTACCTGGCCCGAGGAATTCTCATGTGAGTGGGCAGAGTCAGAGCTACTCTGGTACATATAGAAGAGACTTTACCCAGATGAGATGTTACAATTGTAACGGATTGGGTCACGTGATGCGAGATTGTCGGCAGGGCAAGAGAGTTGTGACCCTGGCCATGTGTGACCCCCGAGGTAAATATACTAATGTGTTCCGAGACAAACCACAGAGAGCGAACTTAGTGAACGAGAGGTATAGGCCGTTCATGAGCAAAGGTTGGATCAGTGTAGGAGGCCAACCTGAGGTAGAAGTTGGTATCTTAAGAGATACCGGAGCTAATCAGAGCTTGATTGCGAGAAGCCTGATTGGGAATGATCGACGGTTAGCTGGCAGTGGGAAGATGAAAGTATATGGGTTATTGTCGGAGAGTGACATGCCCATTTGTACTGTCCAGCTAAGGTCGGAATATGTGTCGGCAGAGGTGATGTTGGGAGTGTGCCCCGACATACCTATTCCAGGAGTCCAAGTGATCCTGGGAAATGACTTGTGCGGGACAAAGGTGTTGACAAAAGTCATGGCGGAGACTGTGCCAGAGGAGTGCCCAGAAGGCCACTGCACGTGTGGGACACCTGAGAGTGTGAACCTGACTGACATCCGAGGAGATGAGTCGGGAGACCGCCAAGCCATTGAAAACCCTGTCTCGGTAGTGATGAAGACAGAGGTGGCCGACGAGGAAGACACTGGAGAAGATGAGACAAAGTCGATTCAACCAGTGGAAGATATGGACGTAGATATAGCGTGGCTGTTTGACGAAGGTTCAGCCCAGAAAAATGAAGTCTCGGTGAGGTCAAAAGTGAAGATGGCCCAGCCGAAGAAGAATACTGTGGAGAGAGTTGACCTGAAGAGAGCCCAGACTGCTGAAATTAAGGGTCGGAAGGTAAATGCAACTGTGCTGAGTAGGAATGAGGGAAGATGTGGACATACTGAGGACGGGAGTAGAGCGTCACGTTGTCCACGAGCACAGAGGCATAGGGATAGTGCAGTTGAGTTGTTTGAGATGTCAAGAGTTGACATGTTTCACAGAAAACGTGAAGAAAAGATAGCGAAGAAGAGTAATAGCCGAGAAAATGAAAGGAGAAGAGACAGTATGTGTGGAGAGATGCTTACGAGCACTCTAGGAGAGGTAGAGCGACATGCGCAGTCGAGTGCTGTTGGTTGTAGTATGGTGCCCGAAGAAACTTTTGAGGCATTTATTATAGACTGTGGGTTGGTTGGTGTTGTCGTCGTCGATCCTTCTCTATGGACAACCCAACCCACAACTCGGCAGAGTGCTTATACTAGGAGATCACCCTTGGCGCTTCTGGCTCTTGGAGAGGGGCTCAGCGTCACACGTTTAGGGGATGCGGCTCCAACACTTAGCCTCGTTGTCACGTGCACACACCCACTCGAGCCGCTGTGACTCCCCACTCTCTCCTTATGAGATATGATCTCCTCAATCCCCTATGACTTACTAGAATTACCTCTTACCCTGTCCACAGCAGTGGTTCTTGGTTCTTTCTCTTTCTCTCTCCTTCTTCACTACTTCCTGGGAAGCCTCACTAGGACAAGGGCAAACACCAGCAAATTGTGACACATTTACTGGACAAAGCACATACACGATACATACACACATATAATAATAATGAATCCTATACTCTATAATATCACAATCAGGTTGCACTCCAACACCTTCAGAACTCTATTATCAGCTTATCAAGTGGTATCCTATCTCCTGGTTCACCACCTGATACTATTAACCTCCTCAAGTTGGTCAAGCCTACATACACTGTTGCACTATCAGCAAGATAATGTATATATAGAAAACCAGCATTTGAATGCAATAACATATATCAGTATAAATGTTCATTGATACACAACAATGATTAATCGATCACTGTCAGTCCTCGAGCACATATATCTGTAGGTAATCAAGCCTACGACTGCATCTCTAAGCTTCAGAATAAATCACTCCTTGACATAAGAATGCAAACATTCACTCACCTCTCACTGCGTCTTGCACGCTAATGACAACCAAACACTATCAACTCCCTATAAGTAATCCACCAGAACTTCCCCTTCCACCTCTGGAAGTTCACAACCCTAATATCCTTAGGTTCTTCCGGGCTTCACTACCAGGATCCTCTGCAGCTCCTCCAGGCTGCTATCATGAAGTTTCCTTGAGTAACTACGGTGCTTCACCCTTCTGCTAGGTTCCTCCACAGCTCTCTTGGCTGCTACACCATGAAGTTTCCCCGAGCAACTGTGGTACTTCTCCACCTCTACAGAAGCACGTGACACTCCCCTTCACTGCTGCTTCTCCCCACAGCTCGAGCTCCTCTGCTCCACTACCTTGGAGTCTCATCAGCTACTTCATCTGCTGGCTTCGAAGTGCTCAGCAACTTCTTCCCCAAAGAACAAACCTGCAACCCATCGACACTCCAATAAAATGTTCCCCTTAACACATAAACAAAAAATATTCACACAATATGTTTGCCTCAAACCTCTATCTGTTCTCTACATACAGTGAGAGTGGACTCCCCCGTTTTGGGCGGGTCCATACTCCACCTCGCCTGGCGGCGGTCCTCACTCGCTGGGAGGGTCTTCCTACATCCGGAGCCAGGCTCCCTCAGTCGTCCGCCAGCGCTAAGAGGGGACGGACGTCGCTCCGTGTTCCTCCCTCTCCACTCTCTTATTTCAGGCTTTCTGCCTTATTAAAATATGTCTAACTTATAAATAAACATCGCTACTGTCGCTGGGCACACGACCAACTACAAGCAATCACTATGAACTGGCGTTTATCGTGCTTACCACAGATTAATTGGTCGAGGGCGCTTTCCCTCTGACGGCGTCTGGTCAGGGCGCTCCACACAGCCCACAATAATGCTTCTGGGCGATTTAATATCTGCTCGTCGACCAGGACTTGAGACCACAACGTTCCCAGCTCGATTCCACAGCTGGTACGTCCGCACACTTCTCTTCTCTTCGAGATATATCACTAGGGGTTCCCTTCTGACGGGAGCTCAACGGAGCGCGGCTTCCCCCTGCGATGTCTGGCACTCAAGTGAGGTCAAGGTCCTCCAGAAGCGAGCCTCACGCCTCCAGCAAAATGTCCACATCTCCTAGCCCGTCATTTATCTATTTTCTTCTGCATTGCCCATAATCTCAAACTGTTACACATATGCAACCAACTATTTTACATATGCGTTATCACCTCAATACTTGCTAGACCTTCTAGTTAGGTCAGGCTTGCTGAATAACTCTCAAGAAGGGAGACTCGTTTCTCCTGCAGGCTGAGATCATAACACTCCCCTCCCCTTATTTTTGAGAGTTATTCCAGTGGCAAAGCTCGGGATAATACATCCGCCACCACACTGTCTCGTTCTTCACCCCATATACTTTCTTAGGAGTCTACAATTAATTCGTTGCACCTTGCAACATCTGGCTCACAACTCTCCAGGAACATGTTCTTCTCACAAATGATCTGACCTCTCTGGCACCTCTTGGCTAGGCTGTCCTCCTTGGACGCCTGCACTCTATCGGTCCACTCTACTTATTGTCTCCACCCTCCGTTTCCTCGTCTTCTCTTCACGTCCAGAGTCAGACATCTACTGTCTGTACCTCCTCTGTCGTCTTCACACTTCCATCTACTGCCGTTATACTTCCGCCTCCTGTCATCATACTTCACTTCCTCGTCTTCACCGACGATCCTCCCTTACGTCTCCGCATTTATCCAAGATCTCATCCTGTCTGACTTCCATCGAGTCCTCGGCTTTCTTCTATCCCTCCATGCTTGCATCATCATCCTCTTCCTACACTTTTCACTTCTATACCACTCCATTTCTTCTCCTTCGACTCTTCTTCGTTCCCTAAAAGTTTCTTCGGGCACTATACTACATCCAACAGCACTCGACCATACATGTCGCTTTGCCTCTCCCAAAGTGCTCGTAAGCATCTCTCCACACATACTGTCTCTTCTCCTTTCATTTTCTCGGTTATTACTCTTCTTCACTATCTCTCCTCCACGTTGTCTGTGAAACATGTCAACTCTTGACATCTCAAACAACTTAACTCCACTATCCCTATGCCTCTGTGCTCGTGGACAATTTGACGCTCTACTCCCGTCCTCCGTATGTCCACATCCTTCCTCATTCCTACTCAGCACAGTTGCATTCACCTTCCGACTCTTAATTTCAGCAGTCTGGGCTCTACTCAGGTCCGCTCTCTTCACATGATTCTTCTTCGGCTGGGTCATCCTCACTTTTGACCTCACCAAGACTTCATTTTCCTGGGCTGGACCTTCATCAAATAGCCGTGCTATATCTACATCGATCTCTTCCACCGGCTGAATCGACACTGTCTCACCTTCTCCAGTGTCTTCCTCGTCGGCCACTTCTGGCTTCGTCACTACCGAGACAGGGTACTCAATGGCTTGGCGGTCTCCTGACGCATCTCCTCGGATGTCAGTCAGGTTCACACTCTCAGGTGTCCCACCCGTGCCGTGGCCTTCTGGGCACTCCTCTGGCACAGTCTCCGCCATGACTCTTGTCAACACCTTTGTCCCACACAAGTCATTTCCCAGGATCACTTGGACTCCTGGAACAGGTATGTCGGGGCACACTCCCAACATCACCTCCGCCGACACATATTCCGACCTTAGCTGGACAGTGCATACGGGCATGTCACTCTCAGACAATAACCCATATACTCTCATCTTACCACTGCCAGCTAATCGTCGATTATTCCCAATCAGGCTTCTCGTAATCAAGCTCTGATTAGCTCCGGTATCTCTTAAGATACCAACTTCTACCTCAGGTTGGCCTCCTATTCTGATCCAACCTTTGCTCATGAACGGCCTATACCTCTCGTTCACTAAGTTTGATCTCTGTGGTTTGTCTCGGAACACATTAGTACATTTACCTCGGGGGTCACACATGGCCAGGGTCACAACTCTCTTGCCCTGCCGACAATTTCGCATCACGTGACCCAATCCGTTACAATTGTAACATCTCATCTGGGAAAAGTCTCTTCTATATGTACCAGAGTAGCTCTGACTCTGCCCACTCGTATTGGAGTTCCTCGTGCCAGACGTACTACTCGTACTCTGTGGAGCTTTACTGGACTCTTGATTCCCTGGATAACGATTAGTTTCTCGTTTGGCTCCTCCATCTTCACTTTCAGACGAAGTGCGCGACCTACTCTTCTGAGTTTTAGGGTACTTACTTTTATCTGCCCATTTATCAAAATTTTTCTCACCCCAGACTCTTCTGGGCCTCTCGTAATTTCTTCCTCCCCAGACTCCATTGGATCTGCCATTGCTGCGTCTCGCCTCGCTTCTCACTCTGTTCTCCCTTAAGCTCTTGTACGCTTCAGTAATCATATCCGCCCTATCTGCGGCATCTTTCACCTCCATTATCCCTGCTTCTTGGATCTTGAACTTTGTTTTGGGATGCATCATCTCCAAGAACTTCTCCATGACCATCAGTTGCTTCAGGTCAGCGTAAGATCCAACTCCGGCAGCTTCAATCCACTTCTGGAATCGTCTTTCCAGATCTCTTGCTGTCTCAGCAAACGTACATACTCCAACTTTGCTCATCTCTCTGAAGCGCTTTCTATAAGCTTCTGGGGTTAACTGAAACGAGCGCAATATGCTGCTCTTTACTGTGGCATAATCCTGGCACTCTTCCAGTGACAATTGGGTGTATGCCTCCCTGGCTGCACCGGTCAATCTTAACTGGACCAGCTGGGCCCATTCCTCCTGTGGCCACTCCTTGATGCTGGCTACTTTCTCAAAATGCTCGAAGAAGCTCTCTGCCTCTTCGGGCACAAACAAGGGAATGTCCTTCTCCCTAACCCTAACCTCTGGTGGGTGTGATACCTGGGTGGTGCTCTCTGGCAACCCATGTTCAATCCTTTGCTCAGCCAAGGTTCTATTCGCTTCTATCTGCATTTGTTTTGTTCTCTCTTTTTCTTTTTCGACCTGGGCTTTTTCTTTTTCGACCTGGGCTTTTTCTTTTTCGACCTCTAGTCTTGCTTTCTCTTTTTCTTTCTCCTGTTCCAACTCCAGTTCTCTTACTCTGGTTTTCTCTTTTTCTACTTCCAGTCTGGTTTTCTCTTTTTCTACTTCCAGCCTGGTTTTCTCTTTTTCCTTCTCGGCTTCATTTTTCATCTGGAGTTCTAATTTCATCTTTTCCAGCTGGAACTGTCTCTCCTCACGCTGTTGTTGGATCTGGAGCTCTAACTGGAATCTCTCCAAGCTCCTATTTCGGCTACTCCTACTACTGCGGCTACTCTTGCTGCTCCTACTCGATCCCTGGGATCTCACTTCATCCTGCCCATCATCCTCCTTTCCACTTTCAGCTCCTTTTTGGGCTCCTTGCTCTGCCGCTTCACTTCTGGCTCTCAACTGTCTAAGGATCTCATCCTTCATCCCAGCTACTTTAGATGCTTTCAACCTAATGCCACATTTTTCTGCTATTTGCTTCAATTGATCCCTCGTGCAACCTTCCAAGTCCTCAGGCTTGCCTGACTCCACAAATGCTTGCACCTTATCCATCTTGTCCTGTGAGTCTTCCCAAGAGAGAATATACACCTGCGGTCACACAGTTTATTTCAGCAAGGGTGTACAAATCCACTCTTGGACAGGGTGTGGGTGTGTCAGTTCACTATCCCGGACAGGCCCCCAATTTATTATAGACTGTGGGTTGGTTGGTGTTGTCGTCGTCGATCCTTCTCTATGGACAACCCAACCCACAACTCGGCAGAGTGCTTATACTAGGAGATCACCCTTGGCGCTTCTGGCTCTTGGAGAGGGGCTCAGCGTCACACGTTTAGGGGATGCGGCTCCAACACTTAGCCTCGTTGTCACGTGCACACACCCACTCGAGCCGCTGTGACTCCCCACTCTCTCCTTATGAGATATGATCTCCTCAATCCCCTATGACTTACTAGAATTACCTCTTACCCTGTCCACAGCAGTGGTTCTTGGTTCTTTCTCTTTCTCTCTCCTTCTTCACTACTTCCTGGGAAGCCTCACTAGGACAAGGGCAAACACCAGCAAATTGTGACACATTTACTGGACAAAGCACATACACGATACATACACACATATAATAATAATGAATCCTATACTCTATAATATCACAATCAGGTTGCACTCCAACACCTTCAGAACTCTATTATCAGCTTATCAAGTGGTATCCTATCTCCTGGTTCACCACCTGATACTATTAACCTCCTCAAGTTGGTCAAGCCTACATACACTGTTGCACTATCAGCAAGATAATGTATATATAGAAAACCAGCATTTGAATGCAATAACATATATCAGTATAAATGTTCATTGATACACAACAATGATTAATCGATCACTGTCAGTCCTCGAGCACATATATCTGTAGGTAATCAAGCCTACGACTGCGTCTCTAAGCTTCAGAATAAATCACTCCTTGACATAAGAATGCAAACATTCACCCACCTCTCACTGCGTCTTGCACGCTAATGACAACCAAACACTATCAACTCCCTATAAGTAATCCACCAGAACTTCCCCTTCCACCTCTGGAAGTTCACAACCCTAATATCCTTAGGTTCTTCCGGGCTTCACTACCAGGATCCTCTGCAGCTCCTCCAGGCTGCTATCATGAAGTTTCCTTGAGTAACTACGGTGCTTCACCCTTCTGCTAGGTTCCTCCACAGCTCTCTTGGCTGCTACACCATGAAGTTTCCCCGAGCAACTGTGGTACTTCTCCACCTCTACAGAAGCACGTGACACTCCCCTTCACTGCTGCTTCTCCTCACAGCTCGAGGTCCTCTGCTCCACTACCTTGGAGTCTCATCAGCTACTTCATCTGCTGGCTTCGAAGTGCTCAGCAACTTCTTCCCCAAAGAACAAACCTGCAACCCATCGACACTCCAATAAAATGTTCCCCTTAACACATAAACAAAAAATATTCACACAATATGTTTGCCTCAAACCTCTATCTGTTCTCTACATACAGTGAGAGTGGACTCCCCCGTTTTGGGCGGGTCCATACTCCACCTCGCCTGGCGGCGGTCCTCACTCGCTGGGAGGGTCTTCCTACATCCGGAGCCAGGCTCCCTCAGTCGTCCGCCAGCGCTCAGAGGGGACGGACGTCGCTCCGTGTTCCTCCCTCTCCACTCTCTTATTTCAGGCTTTCTGCCTTATTAAAATATGTCTAACTTATAAATAAACATCGCTACTGTCGCTGGGCACACGACCAACTACAAGCAATCACTATGAACTGGCGTTTATCGTGCTTACCACAGATTAATTGGTCGAGGGCGCTTTCCCTCTGACGGCGTCTGGTCAGGGCGCTCCACACAGCCCACAATAATGCTTCTGGGCGATTTAATATCTGCTCGTCGACCAGGACTTGAGACCACAACGTTCCCAGCTCGATTCCACAGCTGGTACGTCCGCACACTTCTCTTCTCTTCGAGATATATCACTAGGGGTTCCCTTCTGACGGGAGCTCAACGGAGCGCGGCTTCCCACTGCGATGTCTGGCACTCAAGTGAGGTCAAGGTCCTCCAGAAGCGAGCCTCACGCCTCCAGCAAAATGTCCACATCTCCTAGCCCGTCATTTATCTATTTTCTTCTGCATTGCCCATAATCTCAAACTGTTACACATATCCAACCAACTATTTTACATATGCGTTATCACCTCAATACTTGCTAGACCTTCTAGTTAGGTCAGGCTTGCTGAATAACTCTCAAGAAGGGAGACTCGTTTCTCCTGCAGGCTGAGATCATAACAGCGTACATGTGTGCACATGCGCCTCAAATGATAACTGTGTGCACATGTGCCTCAGAGCGTACATGTTTGCATATGTGCCTCAGAGCGTTCATGTGTACACATGTTACTAATCCTAAGTACAAAGGGATGTATTTCCTGTACTAAGTGTTATAATTAACTAACACCACTAATCTGTAGTTTAGTATCACAGAATTCATTGCATTAGGATGTGGAGCGTCGTATAATTTTCCTTAGAATCGTGGAAATGTTGCGTTAGTCAGCTAGCCACCAGGAACATTTCATATTAACATATCGAGTAGAATCAAGCCTTATTTTGTCTTTTATTAAGGATAAGCATTTATTAAAAGATTCACTTTTCGTTAATAACTTTATCGCGAATAGGCTGAAGGGTCTTGCGAACAGGTTGAAGAATGAATGTTGACTGAGAGCGCAGAGCTCCTATATGTGTCTTAAGAAGTCTGAGGGGTCCCTGAACGAGCTTAATAACTTTTAGTGGGCTCCTGAGTGAGCATTTTGCCTGATTCTATTATTAGTGATATTGTTTGGTGAATACTGGGAATAAAATACTGTAATACACTTGTGCAAACTAAAAATAAATGAATAAACATATAAATAAACACGTTTATTAATTCCTGTTGAATATATATAAATTATTACGGTGGAGAACACCTATTTGATGGGGTAGTTTTGGTGGTGGTGTCTGGCAAGGGGGAAGGTAGGCAGGGTGAGAGGTAGGAACAGGTGACGTGGGGGAGGAAGGGGGAGGTCAGATAATTAACGACGCTAGGCTAGGTGGCGGCGTCTGGTCAGGTAATTACAAGAGTCTCTTGTAGTCAGGTAATGCTAGTTTTAGTTATATGGAAATTTACTAGTTTCTAAGTAAGAATTCTACTTAAAAGTATACAGTCTAAAATATCTGTTTATGTCCGTAGAGTTTATTCTCAGGAAAGACGAACGAGGACTTTGCCGTGACTTTTCCATAACAAACTTCTATGATCTCGGAAATTATTTTTCTCTTGAGAATTCTTTAACTCCAAAAAAGGAAATTTATCGGAAAATCAACGCCTTAAACGGCCCATCTAAAATTTACTTGGAACCCCGGCGCCCTACACGGGATTTAAAAAAAAAATCCTCTGTGAGGTGTCATCCCTACTACTTGTACACACTGTACACACATCTCTCAGAGCGTACACGTGTGCACATGTGTCTTGTAGTGTACATGTGCCACAGAGTGTACATGTGTGCACATGTGCCTCAGATCGTACATGTGGGCACATGTTCCTCAGTAAATCCATGTATTCACATGTGCCTCAGAGCGTCCATGTGTGTACATTTGCCTCAGAGCGTCCATGTGTGTTCACATGTACCTCAAAGCGTCCATGTGTGCACACACTTGCCTCAGAGCTCCATTTGTGCGCATGTTCCTCAGAGCGTCCATGTGAGCACATGTGCCTCAGAGTACATATGTGTATATGTGCCTCAGAGTACATGTTTGTACATGAACCTCAGAGCGTACGTTTAGGCACATGTGCCTCAGAGCATATATGTTTGGACATGTGCCTCAGAGCATACATGTGTCTCAGAGGGTACATGTATCTCAGAGCATACATATGTGGAAATGCACATCAGAGAATACATGTGTGCACATGTGACTCAGCATATATGTGTGTACACATGCCTCAGACCGTACATGGGTGCACATGTGCGTTAGAGCGTACATATGTGCACATGTGCCTCAGATGATACTTGTGTGCACATATGCCTCAAGGCGTACATGTGCGTGTGCACATGTGCCTCAAAGCTTACATGTGTATACACAGACATCAGAGCGTACCTGTGTTTATAGGTGCCTCAGAGCGTACAAATGTGCCTCAGAGTGGGCATGTGGGCACATGTGCCTCAGAGCATACATGTGTACACACATCTCTCAGAGCGTACATGAGTGCACATGTTCCTCAGAGCGTAAATATGTGCACATGTGTCTCAGTTAACATGTGTGCTCATGTGGTTCAGAGCGTCCAAGTGTGCACATGTGCCTCAGTTAACATGTGTGCTCATGTGGTTCAGAGCGTCCAAGTGTGCACATGTGTCTCAGTTAACATGTGTGCTCATGTGGTTCAGAGCGTCCAAGTGTACACGTGTCTCAGTTAACATGTGTGCTCATGTGGTTCAGAGCGTACAAGTGTGCACATGTGTCTCAGAACGTATATGTGTGCTCATGTGCCTCAGAGCGGACATGTGTGCACATGTGTCTCAGATGATACTTGTGTGCACAAGTGCCTTAGCGCGTGTACATGTGTACACACACACACCTCAGAGCGTATATGAGTGCACATGTGCCTCAGAGCGTACATATGTGCAAATGTGCCTTAGCGCGTACATGTGTGCACATGTGACTCAGAGCGTACATGTGTGCAAATGTGCCTTAGCACGTACATGTGTGCACATGTGACTCAGAGCGTACATGTGTTCACACATGAATTGGGAAACAAAGAGCTGGCGTACCGAAAGGGAAACTTTGAGGAGATGAATAAATTCCTAAGGGATATAACACGGAACACAGAACTCAGAACCAAGTCCGTACAGGACATGATGGACTATGTCACTAATAAGTTTCAGGAGGCTGTAATCAGGTTTATCCCGGCCCGACAGGAAAAGAACGAGAAGCAAAGGAAGATCCGTGGTTTAATAGGGAATGTATGAAAGCAAAGGAGCTGATTAAAAGGGCGTGGAGGAACTTCCATAATAACAGAACACCAGAAAGTAGAGAGAGATACCAGAGAACCTGGAACGAGTATGTTAGTGTGAGAAGAGCAGCTGAGAAAAGGTTTAAAAATAATACAGCTAATAGAGCCAAGACCGAACCAAAGCTACTACACAGTCACATCAGGAGGAAGACAACAGTGAAGGAACAGGTGATGATACTTAGGGTGGGCGAGGACAGGTACACAGAGATTGACAAAGAGGTGTGTGAAGAATTTAACAAAAGTTTCCAGGAGGTCTTTACAATAGAACAAGGAGAGGTCACGGCGCTAGGAGAGGTGGCAGCAAACCAGGTGCAAGGGTTAGAAATTACAAGAGATGAGGTCAAGAAGCACCTATTGGAGCTGGACGTGATAAAGGCTGTTGAGCTGGACGGAATCTCACCATGGGTATTGAAAGAGTGTGCAGGAGCACTTTGTTTGCCACTCTCCATAGTGTATAGTAGGTCACTGGAAACGAGAGACCTACCAGAAATATGGTAGACGGCTAATGTAGTCCCAATATACAAATAGGGTGACAGACAAGAGGCACTGAACTACAGGCCAGTGTCCTTAACTTGTATACCATGCAAGATGATGGAGAAGATCGTGAGAAAAAACCTAGTAACACATCTGGAGAGAAGGGACTTCGTGACAATCCATCAACATGGGTTCAGGGAGGGTAAATCTTGCCTTACAGGCTTAATCAAATTCTACGATCAGGTGATAAAGATTAAGCAAGAAAGAGAAGGATGGGCGGACTGCATTTTTTTGGACTGTCGGAGAGCCTTTGACGCAGTACCCCATAAAAGACTGATGCATAAGCTGGAGAAACAGGCAGGAGTAGCTGGTAGGGCGCTCCAGTGGATAAGGGAGCAAATAATCAATAGGAAGCAGAGAGTTACAGTGAGGGGTGAGACCTCAGTTTGGAGTAAAGTCACCAGTGGCGTCCCACAAGGCTCTGTACTTGGACCTATCTTGTTTCTGATATACGTAAATGATCTCCCAGTGGGTATAGACTCATTCCTCTCAAGGTTTGCTGAAAACGCCAAAATTATGAGAAGGATTAAGACAGAGGAGGACAGCTAGATGCTTCAAGAAGACCTGGACAAGCGGCCGGAATGGTCGAGCAAATGGTTGTTAGAGTTTAACCCAAGCAAATGTAATGTAGTGAAGATATGTGTAGGGAGCAGGAGACGAGATACAAGGTATCATATGGGAGATGAAATACTTCAAGCGTCAGAGAGAGAGAAAGACCTGCGGGTTGATATCAGGCCCGACCTGTCCCCTGATGCTTGTATCAAGAGGATAACATCAGCGGCACATGCCTGGTAGGCTAACCTAAGAACGGCCTTTAGAAACTTGTGTAAGGAATCTTTCAGAACATTATATACCATATATGTCAGACCAATCTTGGAGTATGCGGCTCCAGCATGGAGTCCATATCTTGTCAAGCATAAGACTAAACTTGAAAAGGATCAAAGGTTTGCCACCAGACGAGTACCTGAGCTGGGAGGTATGAGCTACGAGGAGAGACTGCGGGAATTAAACGTCGTTGGAAGACAGAAGAGTTAGGGGGACATGGTCACCACATTCAAGATTCTCAAGGGAATCGATAGGGTAGATAAAGCCAGGCTATTTAACACAAGAGGCACACGCACCAGGAGTCACAGATGGAAACTGAGTGCCCAAATGAGTCACAGAGATATTTAGAAAGAACTTTTTTAGTGTCAATGTGGTTGACAAATGGAATGCATTAGGAAGTGATGTGGCGGAGGCGGACTCCATACACAGTTTCAAGTGTAGATATGATAGAGCCCAATAGGCTCAGGAACCTGTACACCTGTTGATTGACGGTTAAGAGGCGGGACCAAAGAACCAGAGCTCAACCCCCGCAAGACAAATTAGGTGAGTACATGCCTCAGACCGTACATGTGTGCCCATGTGCCTCAGAGCGTACACGTATGTACACACATGCCCAGAGCGTACATGTGTGCACATGTATCTCAGAGCGTAGATGTGTGCAATGTGCCTCACAGCGTATATGTGTGCACATGTGTCTCCACGTACATGTGTGCACATGTGCCTCACATGGTGCTTGTGTGCAAATGTGCCTCAAAGCATACATCTGGACACACATCTCTCAGAACGAACATGTGAGCACAGGTGCCTCAGAGCGTATATGTTTGTTTCACAGCGTACAATTATGACACGTGCCTCAGAGAGTAAATGTGTGCATATGTGCCTCAGAAGGTATATGTGAGCACATGTGCCTCAGAGCGTCAATGAGTGCACGTGTGTCTCAGAGCGTACATATATGCACATGTGCCTCAGAGGGTACATGTGTGCACATGTGTCTCAGATGATACTTGTGAGAGCATGGGACTCATGCAGAGCGTACACGTGTGCTTATGTGCCTCAGAGCATTCATATGTGAATATGTGTCTCAGAGCGTGCATGTGTGAATATGTGTCTCAGAGCGTTCATGTGTGAATATGTGTCTCAGAGCGTGCATGTGTGAATATGTGTCTCAGAGCGTTCATGTGTGAATATGTGTCTCAGAGCGTGTATGTGTGAATATGTGTCTCAGAGCGTTCATGTGTGAACATGTGTCTCAGAGCGTACATGTGTGAATATGTGCTCAGAGCGTACATGTGTGCACAGGTACCTCAGAGCGTTCATATGTGCACATGTGCCTCAGTGCTTCAATGCGTGCACATTTGCCTCCGAGAATCCATGTGTGCACATGTGCCTCAGAGCGTTCTTTTGGACATATGCCAAGGAGCATCCATGTGTGTGCACATGTGCCTCGAAGCGTCCATGTGTGCACATGTGCCTCGGTGCGTCCATGTGAACACATGTGCCTCAGAGCGTTCATGTGGGCAAATGTGCCTCGGAGCGTCCAAGTGTGCACATGTGCCTCGTAGGGTCCATGTGTGCACATGTGCCTCGGAGCGTCCATGTGTGCACATGTGCCTCAGAGCTTACATGTGTGCACATGTGCCTCTGAGAATCCTTGTGTGTGGACATGTGCCTCGGAGCGTCCATGTGTGTACACATGTGCCTTGCAGCGTCGATGTGTGTGCACATGTGCCTCAGACCGTCCATATGTGTGTACTCACCTAGTTGTGTTTGTGAGGGTTGAGCTCTGGCTCTTTGGTCCCGCCTCTCAACCGTCAATCAACAGGTGTACAGATTCCAGAGCCTATTGGGATCTATCATATCTACACCTGAAACTGTGTATGGAGTCAGCCTCCACCACATCACTTCCTAATGCATTTCATTTGTCAACTACTCTGACACTAAAAAAGTTCTTTCTAATATCTCTGTGGCTCATTTGGGCACTCAGTTTCCACCTGTGTCCCCCTTGTGCGTGTGCCCCTTGTGTTAAATAGCCTGTCTTTATCTACCCTATCAATTCCCCTTAGAATCTTGAATGTGGTGATCATGTCCCCCCCTAACTCTTCTGTCTTCAAGCGAAGTGAGGTTTAATTCCCGTAGTCTCCTCTCGTTGCTCATACCTCTCAACTCGGGTACTAGTCTGGTGGCAAACCTTTGAACCTTTTCCAGTTTAGTCTTATCCTTGACTAGATATGGACTCCATGCTGGGGCAGCATACTCCAGGATTGGCCTGACATATGTGGTATACAAAGTTTTGAATGATTCTTTACACAAGTTTCTGAATGCCGTTCGTATGTTTGCCAGCCTGGCATATGCCGCTGATGTTATCCTCTTGATATGAGCTTCAGGAGACAGGTCTGGCGTGATATCAACTCCCAAGTCTTTTTCTTTCTCTGACTCCTGAAGAATTTTCTCTCCCAGATGATACTTTGAATATGGCCTCCTGTTCCCTACACCAATCGTCATTACATTACATTTGGTTGGGTTAAACTCTAACAACCATTTGTTCGACCATTCCTTCAGCTTGTCTAGGTCTTCTTGAAGCTTCAAACAGTCCTCTTCTGTTTTAATCCTTCTCATAATTTTGGCATCGTCCGCAAACATTGAGAGAAATGAATCGATACCCTCCGGGAGATCATTTACATATATCAGAAACAAGAAAGGACCGAGTACAGAGCCCTGTGGGACTCCACTGGTGACTTGACGCCAATCGGAGGTCTCACCCCTCACCGTAACTCTCTGCTTCCTATTGCTTAGGTACTCCCTTATTCCCTGGAGCACCTTACCAGCTACACCTGCCTGTCTCTCCAGCTTATGTACCATCCTCTTATGCGGTACTGTGTCAAAGGCTTTCCGACAATCCAAGAAAAGGCAGTCCGCCCAGCCCTCTCTTTCTTGCTTAATCTTTGTCACCTGGTCGTAGAATTCTATTAATCCAGTCAGGCAAGATTTACCCTCCCTGAACCCATGATGACGATTTGTCACGAAGTCCCTTCTCTCCAGATGTGTTACCAGGTTTTTTCTCACGATCTTCTCCATCACCTTGCATGGTATACAAGTTAAGGACACTGGCCTGTAGTTCAGTGCCTCTTGCCTGTTTCCCTTTTTGTATATTGGGACCACATTCGCCGTCTTCCATATTTCTGGTAGGTTTCCCGTCTCCAGTGACTTATTATACACTATGGAGAGTGGCAAGCAAAGAGCCTCTGCACACTCTTTCAGTACCCATGGTGAGATCCCGTCTGGACCCACAGCCTTTCTAACATCCAGATCCAGCAGGTGTCTCTTGACCTCCTCTCTCGTAATTTCGAACTCTTCCAAGGCCGCCTGGTTTACCTCCCTTTCTCCTAGCACATTGACCTCACCTTGTTCTATTGTGAAGACCTCCTGGAACCTCTTGTTGAGTTCTTCACACACCTCTTTGTCATTCTCTGTATACCTGTCCTCGCCAGTTCTAAGTTTCAATATCTGTTCTTTCACTGTTGTTTTCCTTCTGATGTGACTGTGGAGTAGCTTTGGTTCGGTCTTCGCTTTGTGTGCTATATCATTTT
The DNA here is from genome assembly GCF_040958095.1 of Procambarus clarkii. Taxonomy (NCBI): domain Eukaryota; kingdom Metazoa; phylum Arthropoda; class Malacostraca; order Decapoda; family Cambaridae; genus Procambarus; species Procambarus clarkii. Next base: position 33,323,495 of record NC_091203.1, on the reverse strand, counting down.
CAAAACTTATTTCTGCTTCTCTTCTCACCCTGACGTACTCATTCCTGGTTCTCTGGTATCTCTCTCTGCTTTCTGGTGTTCTGTTATTCTGGAAGTTCCTCCACGCACTTTTGTTCAGTTTCTTCGCTTCCATACATGCCCTATTATACCATGGATTCTTCTGTTGCTTCTTGGATTTTTCCCTTTGGGCCGGGATGAACCTGTTTACTGCCTCCTGACACTTTTGGGTAACATAGTCCATCATACCCTATACAGACTTATCTCTCAGGTCTGTGTCCCAAGGTATTTCCCTTAGGAAACTTATCATCTTTTCATAATTTCCTTTTCGGTATGCCAGCCTTTTGATTCCTAGTTCTTTTTGGGGGGAGATAATTCATAGCTCCACCAGGTACTCAAAGTTCAATACACTCTGGTCACTCATTCTCAAGGGCGCTTCCATCTTAACTTCCTTTATATCCCTCTCATTTAGGGTAAATATCAAATCAAGCATTGCTGGTTCATCTTCTCCTCTCATTCTTGTTGGTTCCTTGATGTGCTGGCTTAGAAAGTTTCTTGTTGCCACATCCAGCAGCTTAGCTCTCCATGTGTCTGGTCCTCCATGCGGGTCTCTGTTCTCCCAATCTATCTTCCCATGGTTGAAGTCTCCCATAATTAGTAGTCCAGATCCATTCCTGCTAGCAACAGAAGCTGCTCTGTGTGTATGTGCCTCGGAGTGTCCATGAGTGCACATGTGCCTCAGAACGTCCAAGTGTGCACATATGCCTCAGAACGTCCATGTGTGTGCACATGTACCTCCGAACGTTCAAGCGTGCATATATGCCTCAGAGCGTCCGTGTGTACACATGTGCCTCGGAGCGTCCATGTATGCACATGTACCTCAGAACGTTCAAGTGTGCACATGTGCCTCGGAGCGTCCATGTGTGCACATGTGCCTCGGAGCGGCCAAGTGTGCACATGTACCTCGGAGTGTCCATGTGAGCACATGTATCTCAGAGCGTAAACGTGTGCACATGTGCCTCAGAGCGTACATGTTTGTACATGTGCCTCTGGCGTACATTTGTACACATGTTCCTCTGAGCGTAAACGTGTGCACATGTGCCTCAGAGCGTACATGTGCCCCAGAGCATACATGTGCCTCAGAACGTACATATGTGCAAATGTGTCTCAGAGAGTACATGTGTGCTCATGTGCTTCATCATACATGTGTGCTCATGTGCTTCATCATACATGTGTGCTCATGTGCCATAGAGCGTTGTTGTGGGCATATGTGCCACGGAGCATCCATGTGTGTGCACATGTGCCTCGGAGCGTCCATATGTGCACATGTGCCTCTGTGCGTCCATATGTGCACATGTGCCTCGGTGCGTCCATGTGTGCACATGTGCCTCAGAGCATTCATGTGGGCATATGTGCCTCGGAGCGTCCAAGTGTGCACATGTTCCTCGGAGGGTCCATGTGTGCACATGTGCCTCGGAGCGTCCATATGTGCACATGTGCCTCAGAGCTTACATGTGTGCACATGTGCCTCTGAGAGTCCTTGTGCATGGACATGTGCCTCGGAGTGTCCATGTTTGTACACAAGTGCTTCAGAGCTTACATGTGTGCACACATGCCTCAGAGCGTTCATGTGTTCACATGTGCCTCAGAGCGTACATGTGTGCACATTTGCCTCAGAGTGTACATGTGTTCACACATCCCTCAAAGCGTACATGTGTGCACATGTGCCTCAGAGCGTACATGTGTGCACATGTGCCTCAGAGCGTACATGTGTGCACATGTGCCTCAGAGCGTACATGTGTGCATATATGCCTCAGAGCTTTCATGTGTGCACATGTGCCTCACAGCGTGTATGTACACATGTACCTGCGAACGTATATATGTCCACGGGCCTCAAAACTTACATATGTGCACATGTGCCTTCCAGCAGCACGTGTGAACCTGTGATTCAGAGCATACATGTGTGTGCACATGTGCCTCAGAGCAAACATGTGTGCACATGTGCCTCAGATCGTACATGTGTTCACATGTACCTGGGAGCGTACGTGTGTGCATATGTGCCTCAGAGCGTACAAGAGTGTATATATGCTTCAGAGAGTACATGTGCCTCAGAACGTACATGTGTACACATGTGCCTCAGAACGTACATGTGTGCACATGTGCCTCAGAGTGTTACATGCACTTTTAGCATTGCATTAAAGACAATAATTATACAAATACACTTTCATGCACCTTATATAGTTAAAGAACCATACACAGGCGTGCGCGCGTGCACACACTTACATGAAACAAGGGAACACACGTGACTTCCTTCTGGTAATCATAATGTTAGTGTTTATACAAGATAAGATCAGTGACCATGCAAGAATAATCAGGAGCCGCAGTAGTCCAGGCGTGGGAGCGTCCTCCGCGGCCTCTCAGTCCGCAGGTCAAACCCATAAGCTCAAGAGTTGACTTAAGCTCCTTTTTTTTTAACTTATTAAAAATGTATACATTTTCCCAGACCTCTAGCATACTTAAACGTGTACTATTAATGAATACTAAAGTGTATTTCCATTCAAATTGAATGAGTAATTGCAGATCAATTCGTACTTGATGTGAAGAGCATTAATCAAAGACAGTATTGTGTAAATAGGAGAGTCATTTGGACACTTAAGAATTTCTCGCCGTCTCTCAGTAAAATGCTCACCAACTTCTGTTAATGAGAAGTGAAATTCCACTGTATAGGCCAGTCTCATTGTTCCTAGAGAATGCATAGCGCCCAACACTCAGGTACTCTTTCATACTCTTCAAGACGTAAATGGTGGTTGTGTTCACTTCTGGTTCATGATGATTCCACTTGTTCTCCACTCTCGCTGAATGCGAGTATTTCCTTACATTCTCTGCCATATTAATGTCGCCACCTTCAACCTGAGCTCTTAGTCTTGCTGTTCTTGTCCAGGAAACTAATTTCCCGTGACACGTTTTCCGTGTCACAACAGTATTACTTTGCTTTTGGGGGAACTAAACTCCAGCAACCACTTGTCGCTCATTCATATAGCATGTCCAGGTCCTCCTGAAGCATTATGACATCCTTCTCTGATCTTATTCTTCTCGTTAGCTTAGCATCATTTGCAAACATTGAGAATACTTCCTACAGAATGTTATTTACATAACTCTGGAACAGTAGTTGTTCTAATACCGAGCCTTGCATAATCTCGTTTGCTACTTGCCTCTATACTGACTCTTCATCTCTTTATGATCCTCTGTTTCCGATCTTGTCAGATTTCCTGTAATCCAGTCCATTACCTTTAAAAGTTATCTCCGTCTGCTAAGTTTCAGTTTGTATTGCAACCTTTTGTGGAGAGCTGAAATTTTTTCACAATATTGCAAATTGGCTACATATACAAATTGGCCTTTCTTCTGATTTATGACTATTCTCAGCATCCATTTCGAAAAACTTGAAGCGTTCGAAAGCCACTCTGTCTTCCCCCTTAAAAAAAATAAAGCTATTTTTCAATTACAAAGTTAACTATTAAAGATGGTCCACTGTAGTCTTTCTGATAATGTTCTCCAGTATTTTGTAAGATATTCATGTCTGTGACACGAGCTGTTGTTTAAGACCTCACGCTAAAGTCATGAATATGATCACCACGTTTGCAGTCTTCAGAGTATCAAGGAGTTCCTCATAAGCGACTACTTATAGACTGTCGCCAGAGGGTTATACAGTGTCTCTGCTGCCTTTGATAATATCTACAGTAATATCTGGACTGGTGTTGGTGCTTTATTTAATTCTAATTCCTCCAGATGTTTCTTTCGTTTCTTTTGGTAATTCCATATTTTTCTAGGTGCTTCCCTAATGGTTTTTATCCTTATGGGGTCTCTTTGACCTGATCATCACTCTGTCTTTACAATAATGATCCTAAATATGTTGACTTATTCATTGTACTTGTCACCATGAGAATATCTCCATCTTTTGTATTTCTAATAACTTTACACAGACATTTTCATCCGGCCTCTGCACTTTTTTTCTTGACTCTGGTGAACTCAAGTTTTGCAGTTCTTGTATCCTTCATGTTTGTCTTGGTTCTCTGTTGTCTGTTATTGACTGTCTGTTGAACCATGTGTTAGTTTTGATCTTCTCAACATCTTCCCAGAATGGGATGTACCGTTCTTTACCTTCCGTGCACTTGTGTGCTGTGTGCTCCATCATTAATTTGTCACTCTTCCCTCTAGCTCGTCCTCAAACTGGCCTTATTGAAGGAATCCTTTCCCCTTCCTACCGTCTCTCCCTTCTGTAGAAGTTAGTTAATGTAAGTAAATATTTGTCTCTTGTGTGTACATGTGTGTATGTGTGTGCAACAATATTCTTCCTTCATTTACAGATAACAAATATACAATATTCACATGTTCATATACATTATGCAGTTCAACAACAGTAATAAAGCCACCATTACAATTACTATATAAACTCGTGTGTCACAGAGCTGCTCCATCCATAATACACGCACTTTAACAAAACAAAGACTGCGGTGACATGCAGACTCCATGGTGAAGTGGTAGGACGCTTGCCTGGTGTTCCGCGAGCGCTTTGTCCTGGGTTCGTATACTGACCGGGGAGTATTTACTGGGTGCAAATCCTTAAATGTAGCCTCTGTTTAACTGAACAATAAAATGGGTACTTGGTTGTATTCTTCATGGGGGTCGTATTCCAGGGAACATAGAATTAAGGACTTACCGAAACACTACGCTATGCCCGGGTTTTCCTCCCCACTCCCCATAACCCCCTTCCCTCTCACTTACCTTATCCTAACACTCTTCCTCTATCCCCTTCTCTCTTCCCCTTTCTCACCTTTCTCACATCTTTCCTTTCTTATCTCCCTTTCTCTTCGAACATTCTCCCCTCTTCTCCTTTCATACCTCTCGACACTCATCTCTCTCCCTCTCCTCGTCTCTTCCCACTCTCCCAACTTGTCCACCTTTGTCTGTTGATGGAAATAACCAACAGTTTTATACATCTTTGTATTTTATGCAACCTTTGTATTAACCACAAGTAGTTACTAAAATTACTAACTTGTAGATGTAATCATTACCATGATTTATTTAGACATATTGCCAGATTCTTCTTAGTCAGCGTGACGACGTGAGGAAGGACAGTCAGTAACATGAATTCTCTCCACATTTAGTTGGATTTATAACAGAGTCCAGTTTATCATATCCTTTACTAAAAATAGTTACTTACTAATAAGTTTAATTTCGTAGTATACTACTACTACTCACTGGAACGCCTTTATTTAGTTGATATTAAACATTCTAGAGGAAATTATTTTAATATAAATGATTTTACCTTAATTTCCTCGATTAGTTGCACAACTTTAATAAGCCAATTTATGTAACACGAAATTCTATTTTATCACAGAAGAATTTAATGTGATATTAATACTCGTCACTACCTCTTCCTTCCTTAGTCAATTGCGATATATGCAAATCCATTTACGCTCGAGATGTCTACTGAGAGCCGCGCATGCGCAATAAGGAAGAGGAGGAAGACGGAGAGCGACACCAGACACAGAACGAGAGAGGACGACTCGGACGCCATTTACAGCGTGTAGCGGAGCTACGTTTTGATCCTACTTATTTCGCTCCCACGACCAGTAGAGCGGTGCTATGTTATCTGGCATGATATAGCCGTGTCCAAGACTAGCATATCTGCAATTCCAAAGCCAACGTCCTCAAGCAGCAGCTGGAGGACGAAGAATTGCTCAAGTCTCCACATCAACGGACACGCGGCTCTGCAGCTAGGTTCACCTGTTTGTTATCATGTGGCCACACTTAACATATAGGCTAGTTGTTGTTAGGCCGTATATAAAATAATAAAATCCCGTACGTGTCTTTAGTAAATTTACCATCTAAATAGATGATTATTTTCATTGTTTTCTACAGAAGGAATTTACAGTGCTTGAATATAAATACGCCCATATATTGGCTGAAGATTTCTACAGTTATCCTTATAATTTAGGATGCATTTGTAGTTACCTATTATGTAGAAGATTTCTACAATGTAATTGCCTTTCAGTAACAAGGCGACGCCAACCGAGGTGCTAGGCTTCCCCACCTTCATGTGCCACAATTTGCTCTATGCAACACGTCGTCGGTGGAGTGTGGCAACTGATTACACCTCTCTAGATTTACAGCTAAGCTGTCCCTTTTTTATCTGTAGCAATAACTCTGTAGTTACAGTAGTGATCTCCCAAAGAGATCTATTATATTAACCCATTGATCTATATACTGTACTATTCTATCCAGCAGTATATTGAGGTGCATTTACCTCCAATTAATCTATTACAATCAACCTTATTCACTTTCATATTTTATTTACTATGGTGAAGAACCAGCACCAGAATAATGCTAGGGATGTATTAATCTTTTAGCATGTAACCCCCCAATTTTGTGTAGGTTAATTTGACTCCATTTATATAAGAAATACAGTTTCCCTAAGATCCATAGGACACTAGTTCTTGGGATCAGTTTTTCCATTGTCTTATTTTGTTTTCCACTTTTTCTCAAAAAGTGGTGGTCCTTCATAGCTATCGAAGTATATATATAATTATTAGTTATTGGAGTCAGGTTTTACCCCACATCTGTCCCCCTCTCCTTCCCTCTCCCTCAACTCCCCCTCTTCTCATTTCCTCCCTCTCCTTTCCTTTCTCTTTCCTATCTCTCTGTATTTGTGTGTGTGTCTCTGAAAAAATTATGTTACGAAACAATGAAGAAAATGCTGTTGAAAACTTCTGGAAACCACATTTGCGATTTAAATTTAGACATCATGAAAATTGCTTGGGTGGAAAACTATAAATACTGGTGTTACTTAAAGTGTAGCACTGGTGCCAACCCAGATAGGCCTATGGCACTCCCATACCCTCATGTTTCATGTTGGAAAATTGGGTTAGGCTAGTCGCAAGCGTCCTCCGAGGCCTCACAGTCTGGAGGTCGAGAGTCCTCTTGGCCTCACAGTCCGGAGGTTATGCGTCCTCCTGGCCTCACAGTCCGGAGGTCGAGAGTCCTCCGTGGCTTCACAGTCCGGAGGTCGAGAGTCCTCCGTGGCCTTGTTGGAAAGTTTCGAACACTAATACATCAGCATTGTATTATAATACATCAGTATTGTATTATAATACATCAGTATTGTATTATAATACATCAGTATTGTATTATAATACATCGGCATTGTATTATAGTAGGCATCAGTAGTAGTAGGCATCCTTCAATCTCGGGAGACTATGGAGTTGCGCCCTAGATATCAATCCTGGTGCAGCGTCTGGTGTGACTGATGAGGCCAATCCGAGAGTGGCAGTCCATCCCACACCGAGCACAAACGAAGTCCGATTCTGGTCTGTCTTCCTGGCTACCGGCTTTCCTTCTGTCTCTTTGCCTCCGATTCCTTGGCAAGTGACTCCTCGAACTTGGAGAGACCTCTTTGAACCGACTGCCTCCAGGCTGAACGGTCTGCAGCCAGTGTCTCCCATATAGCAAGATCGACGTCCATGGCTTTCAGGTCCCTCTTGCATACGTCTTTGTACCGTAGCTGGGGCTTGCCTGTTGGACGCTTTCCCTGCATCAGCTCTCCGTACAGGAGATTCTTGGGGATCCTGCCATCGCCCATTCGCACAACGTGCCCGAGCCAGCGCATTCGTCTCTGTTTCAGCATTGTGTACATGCTGGTGATTCTTGCTCTCCCCAAGACGTTGTTGTTTGTCACTTTGTCCTGCCAGGTGATATCCAAGATGTGTCGAAGGCAGTGCATGTGGTAGGCATTCAGCTGTCTTTCCTGACGGGCGCGGAGTGTCCAAGACTCACTGCCATAAAGGAGAGAGCTCAAGACACAGGCTCTGTAAACCTGAATCTTAGTATACTCGGTTAGCCAATTGTTAGCCCACACTCTCTTTGTCAGTCTGGACATGGTAGTAGATGCCTTACCGATGCGTTTGTTTAGCTCCGTATCAAGAGAGAGGGAGTCAGAGATTGTGGAGCCCAGGTACACGAAGTCGTGAACGACTTCCAGTTTGGAATCAGAGATGCCGATGTCAGGTGGGGAGTCCACTCCTTGTCCCATGACTTGTGTTTTCTTCAGACTGATGGTGAGTCCGAAAGCCTGAGAGGCCTCGCTGAAGTGGGTTATGAGCCGTTGGAGGTCTTTAGCTGAGTGGGCAGTGACTGCTGCATCGTCGGCAAAAAGGAAGTCGCGCAGACACCTCAGTCGAACCTTCGTCTTGGCTCTCAGCCTGGCGAGGTTAAAGAGCTTTCCATCCGACCTGGTCCGGAGGTAAATGCCTTCCGTGACAGATCCGAAGGCGTGCCGCATCATAACTGCGAAGAAAATCCCGAATAGGGTTGGAGCCAGTACGCAACCCTGCTTTACTCCACTTCGGATACCAAAGGCGTCTGATGTTAGGCCATCAAAGACCACAGTGCCCCTCATATTCTCATGGAAAGATCTGATGATGCTGAGGAGCCTGGATGGGCATCCGATCTTGGGGAGGATCTTGAACAGGCCATCCCTGCTGACGAGGTCGAAGGCCTTCGTCAGATCTATGAAGGCTACAAAGAGTGGCTGCTTCTGTTCCCTGCATTTCTCCTGCAGTTGTCTGAGGGAAAAGACCATGTCGATGGTGGACCTGCCAGCTCTGAATCCGCATTGTGATTCTGTATAGACTCTCTCTGCAAGTACGTGGAGCCTCTTCAATGCGACTCGAGCAAACAGCTTTCCGACAATACTGAGGAGGGAGATTCCACGGTAGTTGTTGCAGTCGCCCCTGTCACCTTTATTCTTATACAGTGTGACGATGTTGGCATCCCTCATGTCCTGTGGCACCTCTCATTCTTCCCAGCAGAGGCAGAGAATTTCATGCAGCTCCATGAGCAGGCTACCTATGCAGCACTTCAAGGTCTCAGCAGGAATGCCATCTTTGCCAGGAGCTTTACCAGAAGCAAGGGAGTCTAGGGCATTGCTGAGTTCTTCCAGGGTCGGTTCGCTGTAGAGCTCCATTAACACAGGCAGACACTCAATGGCGCTCAGGGCATCTTCGGTGACCACATTGTCCCTGGCGTATAGCTCAGAGTAGTGCTCGACCCAGCGCTTCAGCTGCAGTGTCTGGTCCTGAATCACCTCGCCAGTGGCAGATTTCAGAGGAGCGGTCTTCCTCTGGATTGGGCCGAGGGCCTGCTTGATGCCGTTATACATTCCCCTTACATTGCCTGTATCCGCTGCAGTCTGTATCTGGGAGCAGAGCTGGAGCCAATAGTTATTGGCACATCGCCTGGCGCTCTGCTGCACTTTGCAGCGGACGGCCCGAAGGATCTGTAAGTTGCGCTGACTTGGGCAGGCTTTGTAGGCTGCCAATGCGTTTCTCTTCTCTTCGATGACAGGTGTCATCTCTTCCGAGTGAGCCTCGAACCAGTCTGCCGACCTGCTGGTCTTCTTGCCAAAGGTGGAAATGGCAACGTTGAACACAGCGTCTCTGAAGTGCTCCCATCTTTTAAAGGCAGTGACCCCAGCTGGGCCAGGGAGAGCTTCCTCGAGCACGCGTGCAAAATCTTCCACCTTGTCCTGGTTGCGGGTCTTGGTGGTGTCGATGCGAGGCCTGCCCGCCTTTTTCGAGTGATGAATCTTCTTTGGTTGCATCTTGACCCTGCTACATACCAGGGAGTGGTCGGTGTCACAGACAGCACTCTGGTAGCTACGTGTAATCTTGACGCTGGGTAGACTTGCACGCCTGGTAAGAATCAGGTCAAGCTGGTGCCAGTGCTTGGATCTGGGGTGTCTCCAAGATACTCGGTGTTGAGGCTTTGTGCCAAAGAACATGTTAGTGACACAAAGACCATGATGGCAGCAGAGTTCTAGCAGACGTTGCCCATTCTCATTCATCCTCCCTATGCCGAATTGACCCAGACAAGTGGGCCAAATGTTGTGCTCCGCACCCACTGTGGCGTTAAAGTCGCCGAGGATGAACAGTGGCTCCTTTACAGGGATTCTCGCTATGACTCTGTTGAGGTCATCGTAGAATTTTTCCTTTGGGTCTGCTGGAGAAGTCAGGGTCTTGTCTTGTCCTTATTCTCATGGTGGGTAGAGTGTATATCACTCTACCCACCATGAGAATAAGGACAAGACAAGAACATATCGATGCCAACACAGAAGACAATGTCCAACATAACAGGCCAATTACACTGGATTAATCTTTGTGTTTAGATAGGAGATGCCTCGTATGGGCCAATAAGCCTTCTGCAGCCCCTATGTTTATCCCTTATGTATCCCCCCATGTTTTCACCTTCATTGTATTATCACCTGACCTAATGCGGGTATAAAATCAACTAGTATTGTAAGATCTGTTCACTTGAGAATGAACCATGGAGGTTCGAAACGTCGTGCAAATTATACAAATAAGCGTAATACACTCTATAGTAAATCACTTCTTTTCTTCACCTTAAAAGTACGAAAATGAGTTTTGGAGAACTCCTATTTCAATTAAGCCCTGATGCTAAGAAAATAGTTAGAGGGATAGAAGCCCTAAACCAGAAAATAATAAATACAGAATATGCGGTCATATTCAATGAAACATGTTTGAAAGAAAACCTGCTGCCAGTATACACCAATATATATATATATATATATATATATATATATATATATATGTATATAATTCTTTGTAGATATGTAAATATTTCCTGTAGACATATATTATTAAATATGACCGAAAAAGTAAGATTAATAACTCTAACACGAATTTTCTCAATCTTTCGTACATTTCTTTTCACTGTTGGAGGTAAATCAAAAATCAATTCTCCAAAATTCATTTTTATTTCTAGTCTGACGCGACACGAGCGCGTTTCGTAAAACTTATTACATTTTCAAAGACTTTAGTTCACAAATACACAACTGAATAGAACTTACGCATCTCCGATTTTATATCTACATTTGAGTGAGGTGGAAGGGGTGATGTGGCATTAACACAAGACAGAACAAGATGTGGCATTAATAGGGTATTAATTTCATCAACACAATGTATATAATATATATATATATATATATATATATATATATATATATATATATATATATATATTATATATAGTATTGTATTATAATACATCATTATTGTATTAACCCATAGTAATGATTAACTACTAATTTGTAGAACTAATTCAATTAATGTTTCCATGCGAAGCCATATTTACCAAATTCTTCCTAGTCAGAGTGACGTCGTGAGGAATGACAGGCTAAAAAATGAATCTATCCACATTTAGTTGCATCTAAATTGAGTTTAGTTAATTACATTCCTTTACTAAGGATAATCGTTTATTTAGTTGATTATTAACATAGCATATTATTGCTTACTGAATTCGTTCATTTAGGTGTATAAATAACTACAGTGGAAATTATTATAGTATAAAACGATTGATATAAAATTTCTTAGTGCAGTCTTAATAAGCTGACTTGCATTGTGCAAAAATATATTGCACCTTAATACATTTATTAGTGACATAAGCACTTGTCACCAGTCCTTACTTCCTTGATTAATAATAAGTAAAATAAAATACTTTACGCTCGAGAATACTTTGAGTGGGCTGCACATGCGTATCGCAGCCAGGGAAGGAGGAGAGGCAACTCCTACTAGAGACGCCATATGTTACGAATCCATATATTTGATTCTAACATTCATCATGATAATTATGTATGTCCATTATTTCTTTCCTCAGTTATTTAAATAAAACATTGTATCTTGTTGTGTTCTAGTATATATATGCTTGATTTAAATGTAGCATGCTGTGGTGTGCCTGTATTTAATATTTTGTTAATGCTATTGCATATTCATTCCTGTGGGGGAAGACCGTGGCGTCTCATGGGGGGATGGTCATATTTGGGATGTTCCAGTATGTGTGCAGTGTATCAAGCCAGCGTCACTGATTCACCCCTGTTATTATTCCTGTTTATTGATTGTACTTAATTTCTTATTTGCACCTTAGCAGTGTTGTAGGCATATAAGTTTAGTTATAATTATGTTCTTAAGTATTACTCTCTGATAGTAGAGTATCTAGAAGTTTCATGTGGGTTTTAGTTGGTAACTTGTAGACCCCATGTCGTGCATGCACCAGCAATGCCAGTCCCGTGAGTGAAGCTGGCTGGTGTGGACATGTTGTGAGATAAGTCTGGGTATTTGTTTATTGTTTAGTAACATAGCTAATTTTCTGGTTAGCCCATAATGTGCATATCCATCTATCCATTTAAGTTGTAAAGTAGTGATCAGTGCTTATATAATGATATTGTGTTATTGTATTCTGATGCATTAATATTTCTGGCTGCCTGTATTTCCATTTATATATTTCTATGTTCTTTGTTACTCTTACTTTAAGTATATTGCTTTGTTGAGTAAGCCGTTGAGTTATTTACCCTAGACACTTTTAGTAGGCAAGGCCGTATGATTATATATTTTTTAACAACTGCAACAGAGGAACCATTCCCAGAGGTCAAGGGCCATAACACCATATTAGCAGCGTGCAAGGGAGAAGCATTCCCCAGTGAGGTGTGTTCTGAACATTAATTGGCCTGAAGATCGGTCATTGCCATTAATTGACCAAGGGCGCATTCTACTCTTGCTCTGAGACCTGAGAGGAGGCATCTTTCAAGCATAGGGCTCCGCGAGGTGTGCACGTGCCTCTGCAGGCGGCAACCATTGCATCAAGATCACGTGGTCATACAGTATTAGAAACTGTTCAATTACGCATCTACAAAGATAGTCATGTCCCGCAATTAATCGTTCACAGCAGTGAATGTTAGCGACTAGCAGACGCGATACCGGCAGGCCTAAGTGTTCCAACTTACCTACGTTAAGTATACATTGTAGTTTGATGCATCATTCTGTAGTGTATTACTGTGGGTTGCCTGTCGTTGTGATATTCGCCGACCAAACACAACGTTAGTTTCATTCAACGTTATTCTCCAATTTCAGTGAATATTGGAATAATTTTCTAGCCTAGTCAAATGTTACTCAAATTTCCCTGATTACGGCTTGTAGTCGAGGACGAACCAAGCATTCCTTCTTCCACCTACGATGTTCACCACTGGTGTTTCTTCCTTATTTGGACGATGTGATCACAGCTACGAGTAGTGAAACGGGCTTAGTGAAGTCGTCTTACAGCTAAGCCATAACTCCCATTTCGTTGAATATTTGACTGTTACCATTATTATTTCTAATATGTACTTTTTATGCATATAATATCACTTTCGCAGGATCAGGACACACCCCGGCGTCCTGTTTCGCCTACCCGCTTCCGCTAAGTGGACATAAAGTTATGTCCTCTTTTAAAATATTTGTATAAAATTCAATTTTAATCCGATTTCATTGGGGTTTGTTTCAAACGACGCGCCTTGAAGTTCTCTTTCTCACCACTAGGCCGCCCGGCGCGTCGGCCTACCCGGTCACGTGACGGGCCCATTGTTTTCGTGTCACGTGTCGTGAGTCGATCACGCTCCCCTCGCGCGCCAAACTCGAGCATTTTTACCCGTTTCCGTGTGGATTATACCCAATTACTTCATCAAAAATGGATCAAGGTCAAGGCCCAAGCACTTCTACGCCCAAGGAAGCCTCCAGGTCATCGAAAGTAGACAAAATAACCATGATTTTTAAGAAGTGGAGCGGAGTGAAGCTCACACTAACGAAAATTCCAGGCCTTGTGGAGGATTTATCAGAAGCTGAAGGTGATGTAGAGGTATTGGAGGAAGATGTTGGATACCACAACGATTATAGTGGACCTAGACCTAGAGGGAATGATACGGCAACGAGTGATGAGGAGACTGAGGCCCTCACCGAGGAAGAGGAGGCACCGCGACCCCCTCCTCCTCCTCCATCTCGGCGCACACGTGGTGCATCTAGCCTACCTAGAAAAGTAGCTACCAGAAATGTTGCTCGTCGTAGGAACACACGACAAACTGCGCCAAGTGATTCTGAAAGTATAAGTGATGAGGAAAGTGAGGAGAATTCATTCGAGCCTCCTGAAAGGCGTACACGTACAGTACGTACTCGGCAGGCTGAGGCTGGTGAGGGCTGGAGTCGTAGCAATACTCCTCCAGTCTATCTGTGTTTAGATAGGAGATGCCTCGTATGGGCCAATAAGCCTTCTGCAGCCCCTATGTTTATCCCTTATGTATCCCCCCATGTTTTCACCTTCATTGTATTATCACCTGACCTAATGCGGGTATAAAATCAACTAGTATTGTAAGATCTGTTCACTTGAGAATGAACCATGGAGGTTCGAAACGTCGTGCAAATTATACAAATAAGTGTAATACACTCTATAGTAAATCACTTCTTTTCTTCACCTTAAAAGTACGAAAATGAGTTTTGGAGAACTCCTATTTCAATTAAGCCCTGATGCTAAGAAAATAGTTAGAGGGATAGAAGCCCTAAACCAGAAAATAATAAATACAGAATATGCGGTCATATTCAATGAAACATGTTTGAAAGAAAACCTGCTGCCAGTATACACCAATATATATATATATATATATATGTCGTACCTAGTAGCCAGAATTCACTTTTTGGCCTACTATTCAAGGCCCGATTTGCCTAATAAGCCAAGTTTTCCTGAATTAATATATTTTTTCTAATTTTTTTCTTATGAAATGATAAAGCTACCCATTTCATTATGTATGAGGTTAATTTTTTGTTATTGAAGTTAAAATTAACGTAGATATATGACCGAACCTAACCAACCCTACCTAACCTAACCTAACCTATCTTTATAGGTTAGGTTTGGTTAGGTAGCCGAAAAAGTTAGGTTAGGTTAGGTTAGGTAGGTTAGGTAGTCGAAAAACAATTAATTCATGAAAACTTGGCTTATTAGGCAAATTGGGCCTTGCATAGTAGGCTGAGAAGTGCGTTCTGGCTACTAGGTACGACATATATATATATATATATATATATATATATATATATATATATATATATATATATATATATATATATGTCGTACCTAGTAGCCAGAACGCGCTTCTCAGCCTACTATGCAAGGCCCGATTTGCCTAATAAGCCAAGTTTTCCTGAATTAATATATTTTCTATAATTTTTTTCTTATGAAATGATAAAGCTACCCATTTAATTATGTATGAGGTCAATTTTTTTTTATTGGAGTTAAAATTAACGTAGATATATGACCGAACCTAACCAACCCTACCTAACCTAACCTAACCTATCTTTATAGGTTAGGTAGCCGAAAAAGTTAGGTTAGGTAGTCGAAAAACAATTAATTCATGAAAACTTGGCTTATTAGGCAAACTGGGCCTTGCGTAGTAGGCTGAGAAGTGCGTTCTGGCTACTAGGTACGACATATATATATATATATATATATATATATATATATATATATATATATATATATATATATATATATATATATATATATATATATATATATATATATGTCGTACCTAGTAGCCAGAACGCACTTCTCAGACTACTTTGCAAGGCCCGATTTGCCTAATAAGTCAAGTTTTCATGAATTAATGTTTTTTCGACGACCTAACCTACCTAACCTAACCTAACCTACCTTTTTCGGTTACCTAACCCAACCTAACCTATAAAGATAGGTTAGGTTAGGTTAGGTAGGGTTGGTTAGGTTCGGTCATATATCTACGTTAATTTTAACTACAATAAAATAAAGTGGACCTCATACATAATGAAATGGGTAGCTTTATCATTTCATAAGAAAAAAATTAGAGAAAATATATTAATTCAGGAAAACTTGGCTTATTAGGCAAATCGGGCCTTGCATAGTAGGCTGAGAAGTGCGTTCTGGCTACTAGGTACGACATATATATATATATATATATATATATATATATATATATATATATATATATGTCGTACCTAATAGCCAGAACGCACTTCTCAGCCTACTATTCAAGGCCCGATTTGCCTAATAAGCCAAGTTTTCATGAATTAATGTTTTTTCGTCTACCTAACCTACCTAACCTAACCTAACCTAGCTTTTTTTGGCTACCTAACCTAACCTTACCTATAAATATAGGTTAGGTTAGGTTAGGTAGGGTTGGTTAGGTTCGGTCATATATCTACGTTAATTTTAACTCCAATAAAAAAAAATTGACCTCATACATAGAGAAAAGGGTTGCTTTATCATTTCATAAGAAAAAAATTATAGTAAATATATTAATTCAGGAAAACTTGGCTTATTAGGCAAATCGGGCCTTGAATAGTAGGCTGAGAAGTGAGTTCTGGCTACTAGGTACGACATATATATATATATATATATATATATATATATATATATATATATATATATATATATATATATATATATATATATATTATATATTATATATATATATATATATATATATATATATATATATATATATATGTCGTACCTAATAGCCAGAACGCACTTCTCAGCCTACTATTCAAGGCCCGATTTGCCTAATAAGCCAAGTTTTCATGAATTAATGTTTTTTCGTCTACCTAACCTACCTAACCTAACCTAACCTAGCTTTTTTTGGCTACCTAACCTAACCTTACCTATAAATATAGGTTAGGTTAGGTTAGGTAGGGTTGGTTAGGTTCGGTCATATATCTACGTTAATTTTAACTCCAATAAAATAAAATTGACCTCATACATAGAGAAAAGGGTTGCTTTATCATTTCATAAGAAAAAAATTATAGTAAATATATTAATTCAGGAAAACTTGGCTTACTAGGCAAATCTGGCCTTGAATAGTAGGCTGAGAAGTGAGTTCTGGCTACTAGGTACGACATATATATATATATATATATATATATATATATATATATATATATATATATATATATATATATATATATATATATATATATGTCGTACCTAGTAGCCAGAACGCACTTGTCAGCCTACTATGCAAGGCCCGATTTGCCTAATAAGCCAAGTTTTCATGAATTAATTGTTTTTCGACTACCTAACCTAACCTAACCTAACTTTCTCTGCTACCTAACCTAACCTAACCTAACCTAACCTATAAAGATAGGTTAGGTTAGGTTAGGTAGGGTTGGTTAGGTTCGGTCATATATCTTCGTTAATTTTAACTCCAATAAAAAAAATTGACCTCATACATAATGAAATGGGTAGCTTTATCATTTCATAAGAAAAAAAATAGAGAAAATATAATAATTCAGGAAAACTTGGCTTATTAGGGAAATCGGGCCTTGCATAGTAGGCTGAGAAGTGCATTCTGGCTACTAGGTACGACATATATATATATATATATATATATATATATATATATATATATATATATATATATATATATATATATATATATATATATATATATATAAATATATATATATATATATATATATATATATATATATATATATATATATATATATATATATATATATATATATATATATATATATATATATATATATATGACAATGTCAGACCACGGAGGAAAAATGAAACAGGAAATTTCCTTAAGTACTTTCGTATATTAAATACATCTTCAGAAGGTGGTTTGACCTTCTGAAGATGTATTTAATATACGAAAGTACTTAAGGAAATTTCCTGTTTCATTTTTCCTCCGTGGTCTGACATTGTCACATTCTTAATCACGTGTTTATTTTCGTGATATACACACACATATATATATATATATATATATATATATATATATATATATATATATATATATATATATATATATATATATATATATATATATATATATATATATAGTATACAATACTATATATATAATATTATAATACAATAGTATATATAATACAGGATCAGGATCTGTGAGAGAGAGGACCTTCTCTTTCTTCTGGCAAGGAAAACCTCCAGATGAGACCAGAGAACATGGTGTGGGATTTGCCGTCAGGAATGCACTGTTGGGACACATTATGCCACCGATGGGGGAAACCGAACGAATTCTGTCTCTGCAACTGCACTCCCAAACAGGACCAGTCAATGTAATTAGTGCATATGCACCAACCCTGACTTCTCCAGCAGACGCAAAGGAAAAATTCTACGATGACCTCAACAGAGTCATAGCGAGAATCCCTGTAAAGGAGCCACTGTTCATCCTCGGCGACTTTAACGCCACAGTGGGTGCGGAGCACAACATTTGGCCCACTTGTCTGGGTCAATTCGGCATAGGGAGGATGAATGAGAATGGGCAACGTCTGCTAGAACTCTGCTGCCATCATGGTCTTTGTGTCACTAACACGTTCTTTGGCACAAAGCCTCAACACCGAGTATCTTGGAGACACCCCAGATCCAAGCACTGGCACCAGCTTGACCTGATTCTTACCAGGCGTGCAAGTCTACCCAGCGTCAAGATTACACGTAGCTACCAGAGTGCTGTCTGTGACACCGACCACTCCCTGGTATGTAGCAGGGTCAAGATGCAACCAAAGAAGATTCATCACTCGAAAAAGGCGGGCAGGCCTCGCATCGACACCACCAAGACCCGCAACCAGGACAAGGTGGAAGATTTTGCACGCGTGCTCGAGGAAGCTCTCC
The DNA here is from genome assembly GCF_040958095.1 of Procambarus clarkii. NCBI lineage: Eukaryota > Metazoa > Arthropoda > Malacostraca > Decapoda > Cambaridae > Procambarus > Procambarus clarkii. Next base: position 33,304,952 of record NC_091203.1, on the reverse strand, counting down.
CTGGCCCAGCTGGGGTCACTGCCTTTAAAAGATGGGAGCACTTCAGAGACGCTGTGTTCACCGCTGCCATTTCCACCTTTGGCAAGAAGACCAGCAGGTCGGCAGACTGGTTCGAGGCTCACTCGGAAGAGATGACACCTGTCATCGAAGAGAAGAGAAACGCATTGGCAGCCTACAAAGCCTGCCCAAGTCAGCGCAACTTACTGATCCTTCGGGCCGTCCGCTGCAAAGTGCAGCAGAGCGCCAGGCGATGTGTCAATAACTATTGGCTCCAGCTCTGCTCCCAGATACAGACTGCAGCGGATACAGGCAATGTAAGGGGAATGTATAACGGCATCAAGCAGGCCCTCGGCCCAATCCAGAGGAAGACCGCTCCTCTGAAATCTGCCACTGGCGAGGTGATTCAGGACCAGACACTGCAGCTGAAGCGCTGGGTCGAGCACTACTCTGAGCTATACGCCAGGGACAATGTGGTTACCGAAGATGCCCTGAGCGCCATTGAGTGTCTGCCTGTGTTAATGGAGCTCTACAGCGAACCGACCCTGGAAGAACTCAGCAATGCCCTAGACTCCCTTGCTTCTGGTAAAGCTCCTGGCAAAGATGGCATTCCTGCTGAGACCTTGAAGTGCTGCAGAGGTAGCCTGCTCATGGAGCTGCATGAAATTCTCTGCCTCTGCTGGGAAGAATGAGAGGTGCCACAGGACATGAGGGATGCCAACATCGTCACACTGTATAAGAATAAAGGTGACGGGCGACTGCAACAACTACCGTGGAATCTCCCTCCTCAGTGTTGTCGGAAAGCTGTTTGCTCGAGTCGCATTGAAGAGGCTCCACGTACTTGCAGAGAGAGTCTATACAGAATCACAATGCGGATTCAGAGCTGGCAGGTCCACCATCGACATGGTCTTTTCCCTCAGACAACTGCAGGAGAAATGCAGGGAACAGAAGCAGCCACTCTTTGTAGCCTTCATAGACCTGACGAAGGCCTTCGACCTCGTCAGCAGGGATGGCCTGTTCAAGATCCTCCCCAAGATCGGATGCCCACCCAGGCTCCTCAGCATCATCAGATCTTTCCATGAGAATATGAGGGGCACTGTGGTCTTTGATGGCCTAACATCAGACGCTTTTGGCATCCGAAGTGGAGTAAAGCAGGGTTGCGTACTGGCTCCAACCCTATTCGGGATTTTCTTCGCAGTTATGATGCGGCACGCCTTCGGATCTGTCACGGAAGGCATTTACCTCCGGACCAGGTCGGATGGAAAGCTCTTTAACCTCGCCAGGCTAAGAGCCAAGACGAAGGTTCGACTGAGGTGTCTGCGCGACTTCCTTTTTGCCGACGATGCAGCAGTCACTGCCCACTCAGCTAAAGACCTCCAACGGCTCATAACCCACTTCAGCGAGGCCTCTCAGGTTTTCGGACTCACCATCAGTCTGAAGAAAACACAAGTCATGGGACAAGGAGTGGACTCCCCACCTGACATCGGCATCTCTGATTCCAAACTGGAAGTCGTTCATGACTTCGTGTACCTGGGCTCCACAATCTCTGACTCCCTCTCTCTTGATACGGAGCTAAACAAACGCATCGGTAAGGCATCTACTACCATGTCCAGACTGACAAAGAGAGTGTGGGCTAACAATTGGCTAACCGAGTATACTAAGATTCAGGTTTACAGAGCCTGTGTCTTGAGCACTCTCCTTTATGGCAGTGAGTCTTGGACACTCCGCGCCCGTCAGGAAAGACAGCTGAATGCCTACCACATGCACTGCCTTCGACACATCTTGGATATCACCTGGCAGGACAAAGTGACAAACAACAACGTCTTGGGGAGAGCAAGAATCACCAGCATGTACACAATGCTGAAACAGAGACGAATGCGCTGGCTCGGGCACGTTGTGCGAATGGGCGATGGCAGGATCCCCAAGAATCTCCTGTACGGAGAGCTGATGCAGGGAAAGCGTCCAACAGGCAAGCCCCAGCTACGGTACAAAGACGTATGCAAGAGGGACCTGAAAGCCATGGACGTCGATCTTGCTATATGGGAGACACTGGCTGCAGACCGTTCAGCCTGGAGGCAGTCGGTTCAAAGAGGTCTCTCCAAGTTCGAGGAGTCACTTGCCAAGGAATCGGAGGCAAAGAGACAGAAGGAAAGCCGGTAGCCAGGAAGACAGACCAGAATCGGACTTCGTTTGTGCTCGGTGTGGGATGGACTGCCACTCTCGGATTGGCCTCATCAGTCACACCAGACGCTGCACCAGGATTGATAACTAGGGCGCAACTCCATAGTCTCCCGAGACTGAAGGATGCCTACTACTACTGATGCCTACTATAATACAATGCCGATGTATTATAATACAATACTGATGTATTATAATACAATACTGATGTATTATAATACAATGCTGATGAATTAGTGTTGGAAACTTTCCAACAAGGCCACGGAGGACTCTCGACCTCCGGACTGTGAAGCCACGGAGGACTCTCGACCTCCGGACTGTGAGGCCAGGAGGACGCATAACCTCCGGACTGTGAGGCCAAGAGGACTCTCGACCTCCAGACTGTGAGGCCTCGGAGGACGCTTGCGACTAGCCTAACCCAATTTTCCAACATGAAACATGAGGGTATGGGAGTGCCATAGGCCTATCTGGGTTGGCACCAGTGCTACACTTTAAGTAACACCAGTATTTATAGTTTTCCACCCAAGCAATTTTCATGATGTCTAAATTTAAATCGCAAATGTGGTTTCCAGAAGTTTTCAACAGCATTTTCTTCATTGTTTCGTAACATAATTTTTTCAGAGACACACACACAAATACAGAGAGATAGGAAAGAGAAAGGAAAGGAGAGGGAGGAAATGAGAAGAGGGGGAGTTGAGGGAGAGGGAAGGAGAGGGGGACAGATGTGGGGTAAAACCTGACTCCAATAACTAATAATTATATATATACTTCGATAGCTATGAAGGACCACCACTTTTTGAGAAAAAGTGGAACACAAAATAAGACAATGGAAAAACTGATCTCAAGAACTAGTGTCCTATGGATCTTAGGGAAACTGTATTTCTTATATAAATGGAGTCAAATTAACCTACACAAAATTGGGGGGTTACATGCTAAAAGATTAATACATCCCTAGCATTATTCTGGTGCTGGTTCTTCACCATAGTAAATAAAATATGAAAGTGAATAAGGTTGATTGTAATAGATTAATTGGAGGTAAATGCACCTCAATATACTGCTGGATAGAATAGTACAGTATATAGATCAATGGGTTAATATAATAGATCTCTTTGGGAGATCACTACTGTAACTACAGAGTTATTGCTACAGATAAAAAAGGGACAGCTTAGCTGTAAATCTAGAGAGGTGTAATCAGTTGCCACACTCCACCGACGACGTGTTGCATAGAGCAAATTGTGGCACATGAAGGTGGGGAAGCCTAGCACCTCGGTTGGCGTCGCCTTGTTACTGAAAGGCAATTACATTGTAGAAATCTTCTACATAATAGGTAACTACAAATGCATCCTAAATTATAAGGATAACTGTAGAAATCTTCAGCCAATATATGGGCGTATTTATATTCAAGCACTGTAAATTCCTTCTGTAGAAAACAATGAAAATAATCATCTATTTAGATGGTAAATTTACTAAAGACACGTTCGGGATTTTATTATTTTATATACGGCCTAACAACAACTAGCCTATATGTTAAGTGTGGCCACATGATAACAAACAGGTGAACCTAGCTGCAGAGCCGCGTGTCCGTTGATGTGGAGACTTGAGCAATTCTTCGTCCTCCAGCTGCTGCTTGAGGACGTTGGCTTTGGAATTGCAGATATGCTAGTCTGGGACACGGCTATATCATGCCAGATAACATAGCACCGCTCTACTGGTCGTGGGAGCGAAATAAGTAGGATCAAAACGTAGCTCTGCTACACGCTGTAAATGGCGTCCGAGTCGTCCTCTCTCGTTCTGTGTCTGGTGTCGCTCTCCGTCTTCCTCCTCTTCCTTATTGCGCATGCGCGGCTCTCAGTAGACATCTCGAGCGTAAATGGATTTGCATATATCGCAATTGACTAAGGAAGGAAGAGGTAGTGACGAGTATTAATATCACATTAAATTCTTCTGTGATAAAATAGAATTTCGTGTTACATAAATTGGCTTATTAAAGTTGTGCAACTAATCGAGGAAATTAAGGTAAAATCATTTATATTAAAATAATTTCCTCTAGAATGTTTAATATCAACTAAATAAAGGCGTTCCAGTGAGTAGTAGTAGTATACTACGAAATTAAACTTATTAGTAAGTAACTATTTTTAGTAAAGGATATGATAAACTGGACTCTGTTATAAATCCAACTAAATGTGGAGAGAAATCATGTTACTGACTGTCCTTCCTCACGTCGTCACGCTGACTAAGAAGAATCTGGCAATATGTCTAAATAAATCATGATAATGATTACATCTACAAGTTAGTAATTTTAGTAACTACTTGTGGTTAATACAAAGGTTGCATAAAATACAAAGATGTATAAAACTGTTGGTTATTTCCAACAACAGACAAAGGTGGACAAGTTGGGAGAGTGGGAAGAGACGAGGAGAGGGAGAGAGATGAGTGTCGAGAGGTAAGAAAGGAGAAGAGGGGAGAATGTTCGAAGAGAAAGGGAGATAAGAAAGGAAAGATTTGAGAAAGGGGAAGAGAGAAGGGGATAGAGGAAGAGTGTTAGGATAAGGTAAGTGAGAGGGAAGGGGGTTATGGGGAGTGGGGAGGAAAACCCGGGCATAGCGTAGTGTTTCGGTAAGTCCTTAATCCTATGTTCCCTGGAATACGACCCCCATGAAGAATACAACCAAGTACCCATTTTATTGTTCAGTTAAACAGAGGCTACATTTAAGGATTTGCACCCAGTAAATACTCCCCGGTCAGTATACGAACCCAGGACAAAGCGCTCGCGGAACACCAGGCAAGCGTCCTACCACTTCACCATGGAGTCTGCATGTCACCGCAGTCTTTGTTTTGTTAAAGTGCGTGTATTATGGATGGAGCAGCTCTGTGACACACGAGTTTATATAGTAATTGTAATGGTGGCTTTATTACTGTTGTTGAACTGCATAATGTATATGAACATGTGAATATTGTATATTTGTTATCTGTAAATGAAGGAAGAATATTGTTGCACACACATACACACATGTACACACAAGAGACAAATATTTACTTACATTAACTAACTTCTACAGAAGGGAGAGACGGTAGGAAGGGGAAAGGATTCCTTCAATAAGGCCAGTTTGAGGACGAGCTAGAGGGAAGAGTGACAAATTAATGATGGAGCACACAGCACACAAGTGCACGGAAGGTAAAGAACGGTACATCCTATTCTGGGAAGATGTTGAGAAGATCAAAACTAACACATGGTTCAACAGACAGTCAATAACAGACAACAGAGAATCAAGACAAACATGAAGGATCCAAGAACTGCAAAACTTGAGTTCACCAGAGTCAAGAAAAAAAGTGCAGAGGCCGGATGAAAATGTCCGTGTAAAGTTATTAGAAATACAAAAGATGGAGATATTCTCATGGTGACAAGTACAATGAATAAGTCAACATATTTAGGATCATTATTGTAAAGACAGAGTGATGATTAGGTCAAAGAGACCCCATAAGGATGAAAACCATTAGGGAAGCACCTAGAAAAATATTGAATTACCAAAAGAAACGAAAGAAACATCTGGATGAATTAGAATTAAATAAAGCACCAACACCAGTCCAGATATTACTGTAGATATTATCAAAGGCAGCAGAGACACTGTATAACCCTCTGGCGACAGTCTATAAGTAGTCGCTTATGAGGAACTCCTTGATACTCTGAAGACTGCAAACGTGGTGATCATATTCATGACTTTAGCGTGAGGTCTTAAACAACAGCTCGTGTCACAGACATGAATATCTTACAAAATACTGGAGAACATTATCAGAAAGACTACAGTGGACCATCTTTAATAGTTAACTTTGTAATTGAAAAATAGCTTTATTTTTTTTAAGGGGGAAGACAGAGTGGCTTTCGAACGCTTCAAGTTTTTCGAAATGGATGCTGAGAATAGTCATAAATCAGAAGAAAGGCCAATTTGTATATGTAGCCAATTTGCAATATTGTGAAAAAAGTTCAGCTCTTCACAGAAGGTTGCAATACAAACTGAAACTTAGCAGACGGAGATAACTTTTAAAGGTAATGGACTGGATTACAGGAAATCTGACAGATCGGAAACAGAGGATCATAGAGAGATGAAGAGTCAGTATAGAGGCAAGTAGCAAACGAGATTATGCAAGGCTCGGTATTAGAACAACTACTGTTCCAGAGTTATGTAAATAACATTCTGTAGGAAGTATTCTCAATGTTTGCAAATGATGCTAAGCTAACGAGAAGAATAAGATCAGAGAAGGATGTCATAATGCTTCAGGAGGACCTGGACATGCTATAAGAATGAGCGACAAGTGGTTGCTGGAGTTTAGTTCCCCCAAAAGCAAAGTAATACTGTTGTGTCACGGGAAATTAGTTTCCTGGACAAGAACAGCAAGACTAAGAGCTCAGGTTGAAGGTGGCGACATTAATATGGCAGAGAATGTAAGGAAATACTCGCATTCAGCGAGAGTGGAGAACAAGTGGAATCATCATGAACCAGAAGTGAACACAACCACCATTTACGTCTTGAAGAGTATGAAAGAGTACCTGAGTGTTGGGCGCTATGCATTCTCTAGGAACAATGAGACTGGCCTATACAGTGGAATTTCACTTCTCATTAACAGAAGTTGGTGAGCATTTTACTGAGAGACGGCGAGAAATTCTTAAGTGTCCAAATGACTCTCCTATTTACACAATACTGTCTTTGATTAATGCTCTTCACATCAAGTACGAATTGATCTGCAATTACTCATTCAATTTGAATGGAAATACACTTTAGTATTCATTAATAGTACACGTTTAAGTATGCTAGAGGTCTGGGAAAATGTATACATTTTTAATAAGTTAAAAAAAAGGAGCTTAAGTCAACTCTTGAGCTTATGGGTTTGACCTGCGGAGTGTGAGGCCGCGGAGGACGCTCCCACGCCTGGACTACTGCGGCTCCTGATTATTCTTGCATGGTCACTGATCTTATCTTGTATAAACACTAACATTATGATTACCAGAAGGAAGTCACGTGTGTTCCCTTGTTTCATGTAAGTGTGTGCACGCGCGCACGCCTGTGTATGGTTCTTTAACTATATAAGGTGCATGAAAGTGTATTTGTATAATTATTGTCTTTAATGCAATGCTAAAAGTGCATGTAACACTCTGAGGCACATGTGCACACATGTACGTTCTGAGGCACATGTGTACACATGTACGTTCTGAGGCACATGTACTCTCTGAAGCATATATGCACTCTTGTACGCTCTGAGGCACATATGCACACACGTACGCTCCCAGGTACATGTGAACACATGTACGATCTGAGGCACATGTGCACACATGTTTGCTCTGAGGCACATGTGCACACACATGTATGCTCTGAATCACATGTTCACACGTGCTGCTGGAAGGCACATGTGCACATATGTAAGTTTTGAGGCCCGTGGACATATATACGTTCGCAGGTACATGTGTACATACACGCTGTGAGGCACATGTGCACACATGAAAGCTCTGAGGCATATATGCACACATGTACGCTCTGAGGCACATGTGAACACATGTACGCTCTGAGGCACATGTGCACACATGTACGCTCTGAGGCACATGTGCACACATGTACGCTTTGAGGGATGTGTGAACACATGTACACTCTGAGGCAAATGTGCACACATGTACGCTCTGAGGCACATGTGAACACATGAACGCTCTGAGGCATGTGTGCACACATGTAAGCTCTGAAGCACTTGTGTACAAATATGGACACTCCGAGGCACATGTCCATGCACAAGGACTCTCAGAGGCACATGTGCACACATGTAAGCTCTGAGGCACATGTGCACACATGGACCCTCCGAGGAACATGTGCACACTTGGACGCTCCGAGGCACATATGCCCACATGAATGCTCTGAGGCACATGTGCACACATGGACGCACCGAGGCACATGTGCACATATGGACGCACAGAGGCACATGTGCACATATGGACGCTCCGAGGCACATGTGCACACATGGACCCTCCGAGGAACATGTGCACACTTGGACGCTCCGAGGCACATATGCCCACATGAATGCTCTGAGGCACATGTGCACACATGGACGCACCGAGGCACATGTGCACATATGGACGCACAGAGGCACATGTGCACATATGGACGCTCCGAGGCACATGTGCACACACATGGATGCTCCGTGGCACATATGCCCACAACAACGCTCTATGGCACATGAGCACACATGTATGATGAAGCATATGAGCACACATGTACTCTCTGAGACACATTTGCACATATGTACGTTCTGAGGCACATGTATGCTCTGGGGCACATGTACGCTCTGAGGCACATGTGCACACGTTTACGCTCAGAGGAACATGTGTACAAATGTACGCCAGAGGCACATGTACAAACATGTACGCTCTGAGGCACATGTGCACACGTTTACGCTCTGAGATACATGTGCTCACATGGACACTCCGAGGTACATGTGCACACTTGGCCGCTCCGAGGCACATGTGCACACATGGACGCTCCGAGGCACATGTGCACACTTGAACGTTCTGAGGTACATGTGCATACATGGACGCTCCGAGGCACATGTGTACACACGGACGCTCTGAGGCATATATGCACGCTTGAACGTTCGGAGGTACATGTGCACACACATGGACGTTCTGAGGCATATGTGCACACTTGGACGTTCTGAGGCACATGTGCACTCATGGACACTCCGAGGCACATACACACAGAGCAGCTTCTGTTGCTAGCAGGAATGGATCTGGACTACTAATTATGGGAGACTTCAACCATGGGAAGATAGATTGGGAGAACAGAGACCCGCATGGAGGACCAGACACATGGAGAGCTAAGCTGCTGGATGTGGCAACAAGAAACTTTCTAAGCCAGCACATCAAGGAACCAACAAGAATGAGAGGAGAAGATGAACCAGCAATGCTTGATTTGATATTTACCCTAAATGAGTGGGATATAAAGGAAGTTAAGATGGAAGCGCCCTTGAGAATGAGTGACCAGAGTGTATTGAACTTTGAGTACCTGGTGGAGCTATGAATTATCTCCCCCCAAAAAGAACTAGGAATCAAAAGGCTGGCATACCGAAAAGGAAATTATGAAAAGATGATAAGTTTCCTAAGGGAAATACCTTGGGACACAGACCTGAGAGATAAGTCTGTATAGGGTATGATGGACGATGTTACCCAAAAGTGTCAGGAGGCAGTAAACAGGTTCATCCCGGCCCAAAGGGAAAAATCCAAGAAGCAACAGAAGAATCCATGGTATAATAGGGCATGTATGGAAGCGAAGAAACTGAACAAAAGTGCGTGGAGGAACTTCCAGAATAACAGAACACCAGAAAGCAGAGAGAGATACCAGAGAACCAGGAATGAGTACGTCAGGGTGAGAAGAGAAGCAGAAATAAGTTTTGAAAATGATATAGCACACAAAGCGAAGACCGAACCAAAGCTACTCCACAGTCACATCAGAAGGAAAACAACAGTGAAAGAACAGATATTGAAACTTAGAACTGGCGAGGACAGGTATACAGAGAATGACAAAGAGGTGTGTGAAGAACTCAACAAGAGGTTCCAGGAGGTCTTCACAATAGAACAAGGTGAGGTCAATGTGCTAGGAGAAAGGGAGGTAAACCAGGCGGCCTTGGAAGAGTTCGAAATTACGAGAGAGGAGGTCAAGAGACACCTGCTGGATCTGGATGTTAGAAAGGCTGTGGGTCCAGACGGGATCTCACCATAGGTACTGAAAGAGTGTGCAGAGGCTCTTTGCTTGCCACTCTCCATAGTGTATAATAAGTCACTGGAGACGGGAAACCTACCAGAAATATGGAAGACGGCGAATGTGGTCCCAATATACAAAAAGGGAAACAGGCAAGAGGCACTGAACTACAGGCCAGTGTCCTTAACTTGTATACCATGCAAGGTGATGGAGAAGATCGTGAGAAAAAACCTGGTAACACATCTGGAGAGAAGGGACTTCGTGACAAATCGTCAACATGGGTTCAGGGAGGGTAAATCTTGCCTGACTGGATTAATAGAATTCTACGACCAGGTGACAAAGATTAAGCAAGAAAGAGAGGGCTGGGCGGACTGCCTTTTCTTGGATTGTCGGAAAGCCTTTGACACAGTACCGCATAAGAGGATGGTACATAAGCTGGAGAGACAGGCAGGTGTAGCTGGTAAGGTGCTCCAGGGAATAAGGGAGTACCTAAGCAATAGGAAGCAGAGAGTTACGGTGAGGGGTGAGACCTCCGATTGACGTCAAGTCACCAGTGGAGTCCCACAGGGCTCTGTACTCGGTCCTTTCTTGTTTCTGATATATGTAAATGATATCCCGGAGGGTATCGATTCATTTCTCTCAATGTTTGCGGACGATGCCAAAATTATGAGAAGGATTAAAACAGAAGAGGATGTTTGAAGCTTCAAGAAGACCTAGACAAGCTGAAGGAATGGTCGAACAAATGGTTGTTAGAGTTTAACCCAACCAAATGTAATGTAATGACGATTGGTGTAGGGAGCAGGAGGCCATATTCAAAGTATCATCTGGGAGAGAAAATTCTTCAGGAGTCAGAGAAAGAAAAAGACTTGGGAGTTGATATCACGCCAGACCTGTCTCCTGAAGCTCATATCAAGAGGATAACATCAGCGGCATATGCCAGGCTGGCAAACATACGAACGGCATTCAGAAACTTGTGTAAAGAATCATTCAGAACTTTGTATACCACATATGTCAGGCCAATCCTGGAGTATGCTGCCCCAGCATGGAGTCCATATCTAGTCAAGGATAAGACTAAACTGGAAAAGGTTCAAAGGTTTGCCACCAGACTAGTACCCGAGCTGAGAGGTATGAGCAACGAGAGGAGACTACGGGAATTAAACCTCACTTCGCTTGAAGACAGAAGAGTTAGGGGGGGACATGATCACCACATTCAAGATTCTAAAGGGAATTGATAGGGTAGATAAAGACAGGCTATTTAACACAAGGGGCACACGCACAAGGGGGACACAGGTGGAAACTGAGTGCCCAAATGAGCCACAGAGATATTAGAAAGAACTTTTTTAGTGTCAGAGTGGTTGACAAATGAAATGCATTAGGAAGTGATGTGGTGGAGGCTGACTCCATACACAGTTTCAGGTGTAGATATGATAGAGCCCAATAGGCTCTGGAATCTGTACACCTGTTGATTGACGGTTGAGAGGCGGGACCAAAGAGCCAGAGCTCAACCCTCACAAACACAACTAGGTGAGTACACACATATGGACGGTCTGAGGCACATGTGCACACACATGGACGCTGCAAGGCACATGTGTACACACATGGACGCTCCGAGGCACATGTCCACACACAAGGATTCTCAGAGGCACATGTGCACACATGTAAGCTCTGAGGCACATGTGCACACATGGACGCTCCGAGGCACATGTGCACACATGGACCCTACGAGGCACATGTGCACACTTGGACGCTCCGAGGCACATTTGCCCACATGAACGCTCTGAGGCACATGTGTTCACATGGACGCACCGAGGCACATGTGCACACATGGACGCTTCGAGGCACATGTGCACACACATGGATGCTCCTTGGCATATGTCCAAAAGAACGCTCTGAGGCACATGTGCACACATGGATTCTCTGAGGCAAATGTGCACGCATTGAAGCACTGAGGCACATGTGCACATATGAACGCTCTGAGGTACCTGTGCACACATGTACGCTCTGAGCACATATTCACACATGTACGCTCTGAGACACATGTTCAGACATGAACGCTCTGAGACACATATTCACACATACACGCTCTGAGACACATATTCACACATGAACGCTCTGAGACACATATTCACACATGCACGCTCTGAGACACATATTCACACATGAACGCTCTGAGACACATATTCACACATGCACGCTCTGAGACACATATTCACATATGAATGCTCTGAGGCACATAAGCACACGTGTACGCTCTGCATGAGTCCCATGCTCACACAAGTATCATCTGAGACACATGTGCACACATGTACCCTCTGAGGCACATGTGCATATATGTACGCTCTGAGACACACGTGCACTCATTTACGCTCTGAGGCACATGTGCTCACATATACCTTCTGAGGCACATATGCACACATTTACTCTCTGAGGCACGTGTCATAATTGTACGCTGTGAAACAAACATATACGCTCTGAGGCACCTGTGCTCACATGTTCGTTCTGAGAGATGTGTGTCCAGATGTATGCTTTGAGGCACATTTGCACACAAGCACCATGTGAGGCACATGTGCACACATGTACGTGGAGACACATGTGCACACATATACGCTGTGAGGCACATTGCACACATCTACGCTCTGAGATACATGTGCACACATGTACGCTCTGGGCATGTGTGTACATACGTGTACGCTCTGAGGCACATGGGCACACATGTACGGTCTGAGGCATGTACTCACCTAATTTGTCTTGCGGGGATTGAGCTCTGGTTCTTTGGTCCCGCCTCTTAACCGTCAATCAACAGGTGTACAGGTTCCTGAGCCTATTGGGCTCTATCATATCTACACTTGAAACTGTGTATGGAGTCCGCCTCCGCCACATCACTTTCTAATGCATTCCATTTGTCAACCACATTGACACTAAAAAAGTTCTTTCTAAATATCTCTGTGACTCATTTGGGCACTCAGTTTCCATCTGTGACTCCTGGTGCGTGTGCCTCTTGTGTTAAATAGCCTGGCTTTATCTACCCTATCGATTCCCTTGAGAATCTTGAATGTGGTGACCATGTCCCCCTAACTCTTCTGTCTTCCAACGACGTTTAATTCCCGCAGTCTCTCCTCGTAGCTCATACCTCCCAGCTCAGGTACTCGTCTGGTGGCAAACCTTTGATCCTTTTCAAGTTTAGTCTTATGCTTGACTAGATATGGACTCCATGCTGGAGCCGCATACTCCAAGATTGGTCTGACATATGTAGTATATAATGTTCTGAAAGATTCCTTACACAAGTTTCTAAAGGCCGTTCTTAGGTTAGCCTACCAGGCATGTGCCGCTGATGTTATCCTCTTGATACGAGCATCAGGGGACATGTCGGGCCTGATATCAACCCGCAGGTCTTTCTCTCTCTCTGACGCTTGAAGTATTTCATCTCCCATATGATACCTTGTATCTCGTCTCCTGCTCCCTACACCTATCTTCACTACATTACATTTGCTTGGGTTAAACTCTAACAACCATTTGCTCGACCATTCCGGCCGCTTGTCCAGGTCTTCTTGAAGCATCTAGCTGTCCTCCTCTGTCTTAATCCTTCTCATAATTTTGGCGTTTTCAGCAAACCTTGAGAGGAATGAGTCTATACCCACTGGGAGATCATTTACGTATATCAGAAACAAGATAGGTCCAAGTACAGAGCCTTGTGGGACGCCACTGGTGACTTTACTCCAAACTGAGGTCTCACCCCTCACTGTAACTCTCTGCTTCCTATTGATTATTTGCTCCCTTATCCACTGGAGAGCCCTACCAGCTACTCCTGCCTGTTTCTCCAGCTTATGCATCAGTCTTTTATGGGGTACTGCGTCAAAGGCTCTCCGACAGTCCAAAAAAATGCAGTCCGCCCATCCTTCTCTTTCTTGCTTAATCTTTATCACCTGATCGTAGAATTTTATTAAGCCTGTAAGGCAAGATTTACCCTCCCTGAACCCATGTTGATGGATTGTCACGAAGTCCCTTCTCTCCAGATGTGTTACTAGGTTTTTTCTCACGATCTTCTCCATCACCTTGCATGGTATACAAGTTAAGGACACTGGCCTGTAGTTCAGTGCCTCTTGTCTGTCACCCTTTTTGTATATTGGGACTACATTAGCCGTCTACCATATTTCTGGTAGGTCTCTCGTTTCCAGTGACCTACTATACACTATGGAGAGTGGCAAACAAAGTGCTCCTGCACACTCTTTCAATACCCATGGTGAGATTCTGTCCAGCTCAACAGCCTTTATCACGTCCAGCTCCAATAGGTGCTTCTTGACCTCATCTCTTGTAATGTCTAACCCTTGCACCTGGTTTGCTGCCACCTCTCCTAGCGCCGTGACCTCTCCTTGTTCTATTGTAAAGACCTCCTGGAAACTTTTGTTAAATTCTTCACACACCTCTTTGTCAATCTCTGTGTACCTGTCCTCGCCCACCCTAAGTTTCATCACCTGTTCCTTCACTGTTGTCTTCCTCCTGATGTGACTGTGTAGTAGCTTTGGTTCGGTCTTGGCTCTATTAGCTGTATTATTTTTAAACCTTTTCTCAGCTGCTCTTCTCACACTAACATACTCGTTCCAGGTTCTCTGGTATCTCTCTCTACTTTCTGGTGTTCTGTTATTATGGAAGTTCCTCCACGCCCTTTTAATCAGCTCCTTTGCTTTCATACATTCCCTATTAAACCACGGATCTTCCTTTGCTTCTCGTTCTTTTCCTGTCATGCCGGGATAAACCTGATTACAGCCTCCTGAAACTTATTAGTGACATAGTCCATCATGTCCTGTACGGACTTGGTTCTGAGTTCTGTGTTCCGTGTTATATCCCTTAGGAATTTATTCATCTCCTCAAAGTTTCCCTTTCGGTACGCCAGCTCTTTGTTTCCCAATTCATGTGTGAACACATGTACGCTCTGAGTCACATGTGCACACATGTTCGCGCTAAGGCACATTTGCACACATGTACGCTCTGAGTCACATGTGCACACATGTACGCGCTAAGGCACATTTGCACACATGTACGCTCTGAGGCACATGTGCACTCATATACGCTCTGAGGTGTGTGTGTGTACACATGTACACGCGCTAAGGCACTTGTGCACACAAGTATCATCTGAGACACATGTGCACACATGTCCGCTCTGAGGCACATGAGCACACATATACGCTCTGAGACACATGTGCACACTTGTACGCTCTGAACCACATGAGCACACATGATAACTGAGACACGTGTACACTTGGACGCTCTGAACCACATGAGCACACATGTTAACTGAGACACATGTGCACACTTGGACGCTCTGAACCACATGAGCACACATGTTAACTGAGACACATGTGCACACTTGGACGCTCTGAACCACATGAGCACACATGATAACTGAGACACGTGTACACTTGGACGCTCTGAACCACATGAGCACACATGTTAACTGAGACACATGTGCACACTTGGACGCTCTGAACCACATGAGCACACATGTTAACTGACGCACATGTGCACACTTGGACGCTCTGAACCACATGAGCACACATGTTAACTGAGACACATGTGCACATATATACGCTCTGAGGCACATGTGCACTCATGTACGGTCTGAGAGATGTGTGTACACATGTATGCTCTGAGGCACATGTGCACACAAGTATCATCTGAGGCACATGTGCACATATGTACGCTCTAACGCACATGTGCACCCATGTACGGTCTGAGGCATGTGTACACACATATATGCTGAGTCACATGTGCACACATGTATTCTCTGATGTGCATTTCCACATATGTATGCTCTGAGATACATGTACCCTCTGAGACACATGTATGCTCTGAGGCACATGTCCAAACATATATGCTCTGAGGCACATGTGCCTAAATGTACGCTCTGAGGTTCATGTACAAACATGTACTCTGAGGCACATATACACATATGTACTCTGAGGCACATGTGCTCACATGGACGCTCTGAGGAACATGCGCACAAATGGAGCTCTGAGGCAAATGTGTGCACACATGGACGCTTTGAGGTACATGTGAACACACATGGACGCTCTGAGGCAAATGTACACACATGGACGCTCTGAGGCACATGTGAATACATGGATTTACTGAGGAACATGTGCCCACATGTACGATCTGAGGCACATGTGCACACATGTACACTCTGTGGCACATGTACACTACAAGACACATGTGCACACGTGTACGCTCTGAGAGATGTGTGTACAGTGTGTACAAGTAGTAGGGATGACACCTCACAGAGGATTTTTTTTTTAAATCCCGTGTAGGGCGCCGGGGTTCCAAGTAAATTTTAGATGGGCCGTTTAAGGCGTTGATTTTCCGATAAATTTCCTTTTTTGGAGTTAAAGAATTCTCAAGAGAAAAATAATTTCCGAGATCATAGAAGTTTGTTATGGAAAAGTCACGGCAAAGTCCTCGTTCGTCTTTCCTGAGAATAAACTCTACGGACATAAACAGATATTTTAGACTGTATACTTTTAAGTAGAATTCTTACTTAGAAACTAGTAAATTTCCATATAACTAAAACTAGCATTACCTGACTACAAGAGACTCTTGTAATTACCTGACCAGACGCCGCCACCTAGCCTAGCGTCGTTAATTATCTGACCTCCCCCTTCCTCCCCCACGTCACCTGTTCCTACCTCTCACCCTGCCTACCTTCCCCCTTGCCAGACACCACCACCAAAACTACCCCATCAAATAGGTGTTCTCCACCGTAATAATTTATATATATTCAACAGGAATTAATAAACGTGTTTATTTATATGTTTATTCATTTATTTTTAGTTTGCACAAGTATATTACAGTATTTTATTCCCAGTATTCACCAAACAATATCACTAATAATAGAATCAGGCAAAATGCTCACTCAGGAGCCCACTAAAAGTTATTAAGCTCGTTCAGGGACCCCTCAGACTTCTTAAGACACATATAGGAGCTCTGCACTCTCAGTCAACATTCATTCTTCAACCTGTTCGCAAGACCCTTCAGCCTATTCGCGATAAAGTTATTAACGAAAAGTGAATCTATTAATAAATGCTTATCCTTAATAAAAGACAAAATAAGCCTTGATTCTACTCGATATGTTAATATGAAATGTTCCTGGTGGCTAGCTGACTAACGCAACATTTCCACGATTCTAAGGAAAATTATACGACGCTCCACATCCTAATGCAATGAATTCTGTGATACTAAACTACAGATTAGTGGTGTTAGTTAATTATAACACTTAGTACAGGAAATACATCCCTTTGTACTTAGGATTAGTAACATGTGTACACATGAACGCTCTGAGGCACATATGCAAACATGTACGCTCTGAGGCACATGTGCACACAGTTATCATTTGAGGCGCATGTGCACACATGTACGCTCTGAGGCATATGTGCATACATGTACGCTCTGAGAGATGTGTGTACACATGTAAGATCTGAGGCACATGTGCACACAAGTATCATCTGAGGCACATGTTCACACATATTCGCTCTGAGACACATGTGCATATATGAACGTTCTGAGGCAGATGTGCAGACATGTATGCTGTGAGGCACACATATACGCTCTGAGGCACATGCGCACATGTAAGCTCTGAGGCACATGTACGATCTGAGACACATGCGCACACATTGACGCTATGAGGCACACGTGCACACATGTGCGCTGTGAGGCACAGATATACGCTCTGAGGCACATGCGCAAACACTTAAGCTCTGAGAGATATGTGTACACATGTATGCTCTGACGCACATTCACACATGAAGACTCTGAGGAACATGTGTGCACATGTACACCTGAGGCACATGTGCACACATGTAGAATAAATGCAGCAGGAACAATAACTATGAGGCGGAGCTCTAGAGCTGAATCTCACTCCCGTAGACAGAACGAGGTAAACATTTGACTTAAAGATGGTGAGAAACGCTTAAGTAACCAAGACATGACTTTCTACTCAATACAGTGACTCTGAGTGATGTTCCTCTCAAACATAACGAATTGTTCTGCAATCTCTTTCAATCTGAATATATATAATAGAATTTTCGTATATATATATATATGAACGTTATTAAACATTATATATTCTCTCCTCTTCAACTATACATTCAAATAATAATAATAATAAAAAAAAACAATAAAGAGATAATTATAATAATACGTTTAAGCATGTTAGATGTAAGGACATATGTATAACTTGTTAAAAGTTCAACAAAAAAAAAAGAGCACGCCATAAGTAATGGATTCGACCTGCGGACTGTGAGGCCGCGGAGGACGCTCCCACACCTGGACTACTGCGGCTCCTGATTATTCTTGCATGGTCACTGATCTTATCTTGTATAAACACTAACATTATGATTACCGGAAGGAAGTCACGAGTATTCGCTTGTTTCATGTAAGTGTGTGCACGCGCGCGCGCCTGTGTATGACTCTTTAACTACATAAGGTGCATGAAAGTGTATGTGTAGAATTATTGTCTTTAATCCAATGTTAATAGTACAATTAACACTCAGAGGCACATGTGCACTATTGTAGGCACTGAGTCACATGTATACACATGGACGCTCTGAGGCACATATGCTCACATGGACGCTCTGAGGAACATGCGCACAAATGGAGCTCTGAGGCAAATGTGTGCACACATGGACGCTTTGAGGTACATGTGAACACATGTACGCTCTGAGGTTCATGTACAAACATGTACTCTGAGGCACATGTGAATACATGGATTTACTGAGGAACATGTGCCCACATGTACGATCTGAGGCACATGTGCACACATTGGCGCTATGAGGCACATGTGCTCACATGTACACTCTGCGGCAAATGTGCACACATGTATGCTCCGAGACACATGTGCACACGTGTACGCTCTGAGAGAGGTGTGTACAGTGTGTACAAGTAGTAGGGATGACGCCTCACAGAGGATTTCTTTTTTTTTTTAATCCCGTGTAAGGCGCCGGAGGTTCCAGGTAAATTGGGCCAGTCCCGTGTGAGGCGCCAGGGGTTCCAAGGAAATTTTAGATAAGCCGTTTTAGGCGTCGATTTTCCTGATAAATTTCCTATTTGGAGTTAAAGAATTCTTATGAGAAAAATAATTTCCGAGATCTTAGAAGTTTGTTATAGGAAAGTCAGGGCAAAGTACTCTCCCGTGTTTACTGAGAATAAACTCTACGGATGTAAACAGATATTTTAGACTGTATACTTTTAAGTAGAATTCTTACTTAGAAACTAGCATATTTCCATATAACTAAAACTGTAGCATTACCTGACTACAAGAGAATCTTGTAATTACCTGACCAGACGCCGCCACCTAGCCTAGCGTCGTTAATTATCTGACCTGACCTCTGATTATCTGCCTTAAGTAACCAAGACTTTCTACTCAATACAGTGACTCTGAATCATGTTCCTCTCAAACATAACAAATTGTTCTGCATTCATTTTGAAACTAATTTTAAATAATAGAATTTTCGTATATTTATACACGATATTATTCATAGTTATTATTATTCTTATTATTCTTAGTAGTAGGGATGACACCTCACAGAGGATTTTTTTTTTAAATCCCGTGTAGGGCGCCGGGGTTCCAAGTAAATTTTAGATGGGCCGTTTAAGGCGTTGATTTTCCGATAAATTTCCTTTTTTGGAGTTAAAGAATTCTCAAGAGAAAAATAATTTCCGAGATCATAGAAGTTTGTTATGGAAAAGTCATGGCAAAGTCCTCGTTCGTCTTTCCTGAGAATAAACTCTACGGACATAAACAGATATTTTAGACTGTATACTTTTAAGTAGAATTCTTACTTAGAAACTAGTAAATTTCCATATAACTAAAACTAGCATTACCTGACTACAAGAGACTCTTGTAATTACCTGACCAGACGCCGCCACCTAGCCTAGCGTCGTTAATTATCTGACCTCCCCCTTCCTCCCCCACGTCACCTGTTCCTACCTCTCACCCTGCCTACCTTCCCCCTTGCCAGACACCACCACCAAAACTACCCCATCAAATAGGTGTTCTCCACCGTAATAATTTATATATATTCAACAGGAATTAATAAACGTGTTTATTTATATGTTTATTCATTTATTTTTAGTTTGCACAAGTATATTACAGTATTTTATTCCCAGTATTCACCAAACAATATCACTAATAATAGAATCAGGCAAAATGCTCACTCAGGAGCCCACTAAAAGTTATTAAGCTCGTTCAGGGACCCCTCAGACTTCTTAAGACACATATAGGAGCTCTGCGCTCTCAGTCAACATTCATTCTTCAACCTGTTCGCAAGACCCTTCAGCCTATTCGCGATAAAGTTATTAACGAAAAGTGAATCTATTAATAAATGCTTATCCTTAATAAAAGACAAAATAAGCCTTGATTCTACTCGATATGTTAATATGAAATGTTCCTGGTGGCTAGCTGACTAACGCAACATTTCCACGATTCTAAGGAAAATTATACGACGCTCCACATCCTAATGCAATGAATTCTGTGATACTAAACTACAGATTAGTGGTGTTAGTTAATTATAACACTTAGTACAGGAAATACATCCCTTTGTACTTAGGATTAGTAACATGTGTACACATGAACGCTCTGAGGCACATATGCAAACATGTACGCTCTGAGGCACATGTGCACACAGTTATCATTTGAGGCGCATGTGCACACATGTACACTCTGAGGCATATGTGCATACATGTACGCTCTGAGAGATGTGTGTACACATGTAAGATCTGAGGCACATGTGCACACAAGTATCATCTGAGGCACATGTTCACACATATTCGCTCTGAGACACATGTGCATATATGAACGTTCTGAGGCAGATGTGCAGACATGTATGCTGTGAGGCACACATATACGCTCTGAGGCACATGCGCACATGTAAGCTCTGAGGCACATGTACGATCTGAGACACATGCGCACACATTGACGCTATGAGGCACACGTGCACACATGTGCGCTGTGAGGCACAGATATACGCTCTGAGGCACATGCGCAAACACTTAAGCTCTGAGAGATATGTGTACACATGTATGCTCTGACGCACATTCACACATGAAGACTCTGAGGAACATGTGTGCACATGTACACCTGAGGCACATGTGCACACATGTAGAATAAATGCAGCAGGAACAATAACTATGAGGCGGAGCTCTAGAGCTGAATCTCACTCCCGTAGACAGAACGAGGTAAACATTTGACTTAAAGATGGTGAGAAACGCTTAAGTAACCAAGACATGACTTTCTACTCAATACAGTGACTCTGAGTGATGTTCCTCTCAAACATAACGAATTGTTCTGCAATCTCTTTCAATCTGAATATATATAATAGAATTTTCGTATATATATATATATGAACGTTATTAAACATTATATATTCTCTCCTCTTCAACTATACATTCAAATAATAATAATAATAAAAAAAAACAATAAAGAGATAATTATAATAATACGTTTAAGCATGTTAGATGTAAGGACATATGTATAACTTGTTAAAAGTTCAACAAAAAAAAAAGAGCACGCCATAAGTAATGGATTCGACCTGCGGACTGTGAGGCCGCGGAGGACGCTCCCACACCTGGACTACTGCGGCTCCTGATTATTCTTGCATGGTCACTGATCTTATCTTGTATAAACACTAACATTATGATTACCGGAAGGAAGTCACGAGTATTCGCTTGTTTCATGTAAGTGTGTGCACGCGCGCGCGCCTGTGTATGACTCTTTAACTACATAAGGTGCATGAAAGTGTATGTGTAGAATTATTGTCTTTAATCCAATGTTAATAGTACAATTAACACTCAGAGGCACATGTGCACTATTGTAGGCACTGAGTCACATGTATACACATGGACGCTCTGAGGCACATATGCTCACATGGACGCTCTGAGGAACATGCGCACAAATGGAGCTCTGAGGCAAATGTGTGCACACATGGACGCTTTGAGGTACATGTGAACACATGTACGCTCTGAGGTTCATGTACAAACATGTACTCTGAGGCACATGTGAATACATGGATTTACTGAGGAACATGTGCCCACATGTACGATCTGAGGCACATGTGCACACATTGGCGCTATGAGGCACATGTGCTCACATGTACACTCTGCGGCAAATGTGCACACATGTATGCTCCGAGACACATGTGCACACGTGTACGCTCTGAGAGAGGTGTGTACAGTGTGTACAAGTAGTAGGGATGACGCCTCACAGAGGATTTCTTTTTTTTTTTAATCCCGTGTAAGGCGCCGGAGGTTCCAGGTAAATTGGGCCAGTCCCGTGTGAGGCGCCAGGGGTTCCAAGGAAATTTTAGATAAGCCGTTTTAGGCGTCGATTTTCCTGATAAATTTCCTATTTGGAGTTAAAGAATTCTTATGAGAAAAATAATTTCCGAGATCTTAGAAGTTTGTTATAGGAAAGTCAGGGCAAAGTACTCTCCCGTGTTTACTGAGAATAAACTCTACGGATGTAAACAGATATTTTAGACTGTATACTTTTAAGTAGAATTCTTACTTAGAAACTAGCATATTTCCATATAACTAAAACTGTAGCATTACCTGACTACAAGAGAATCTTGTAATTACCTGACCAGACGCCGCCACCTAGCCTAGCGTCGTTAATTATCTGACCTGACCTCTGATTATCTGCCTTAAGTAACCAAGACTTTCTACTCAATACAGTGACTCTGAATCATGTTCCTCTCAAACATAACAAATTGTTCTGCATTCATTTTGAAACTAATTTTAAATAATAGAATTTTCGTATATTTATACACGATATTATTCATAGTTATTATTATTCTTATTATTCTTAGTAGTAGGGATGACACCTCACAGAGGATTTTTTTTTTAAATCCCGTGTAGGGCGCCGGGGTTCCAAGTAAATTTTAGATGGGCCGTTTAAGGCGTTGATTTTCCGATAAATTTCCTTTTTTGGAGTTAAAGAATTCTCAAGAGAAAAATAATTTCCGAGATCATAGAAGTTTGTTATGGAAAAGTCATGGCAAAGTCCTCGTTCGTCTTTCCTGAGAATAAACTCTACGGACATAAACAGATATTTTAGACTGTATACTTTTAAGTAGAATTCTTACTTAGAAACTAGTAAATTTCCATATAACTAAAACTAGCATTACCTGACTACAAGAGACTCTTGTAATTACCTGACCAGACGCCGCCACCTAGCCTAGCGTCGTTAATTATCTGACCTCCCCCTTCCTCCCCCACGTCACCTGTTCCTACCTCTCACCCTGCCTACCTTCCCCCTTGCCAGACACCACCACCAAAACTACCCCATCAAATAGGTGTTCTCCACCGTAATAATTTATATATATTCAACAGGAATTAATAAACGTGTTTATTTATATGTTTATTCATTTATTTTTAGTTTGCACAAGTATATTACAGTATTTTATTCCCAGTATTCACCAAACAATATCACTAATAATAGAATCAGGCAAAATGCTCACTCAGGAGCCCACTAAAAGTTATTAAGCTCGTTCAGGGACCCCTCAGACTTCTTAAGACACATATAGGAGCTCTGCGCTCTCAGTCAACATTCATTCTTCAACCTGTTCGCAAGACCCTTCAGCCTATTCGCGATAAAGTTATTAACGAAAAGTGAATCTATTAATAAATGCTTATCCTTAATAAAAGACAAAATAAGCCTTGATTCTACTCGATATGTTAATATGAAATGTTCCTGGTGGCTAGCTGACTAACGCAACATTTCCACGATTCTAAGGAAAATTATACGACGCTCCACATCCTAATGCAATGAATTCTGTGATACTAAACTACAGATTAGTGGTGTTAGTTAATTATAACACTTAGTACAGGAAATACATCCCTTTGTACTTAGGATTAGTAACATGTGTACACATGAACGCTCTGAGGCACATATGCAAACATGTACGCTCTGAGGCACATGTGCACACAGTTATCATTTGAGGCGCATGTGCACACATGTACACTCTGAGGCATATGTGCATACATGTACGCTCTGAGAGATGTGTGTACACATGTAAGATCTGAGGCACATGTGCACACAAGTATCATCTGAGGCACATGTTCACACATATTCGCTCTGAGACACATGTGCATATATGAACGTTCTGAGGCAGATGTGCAGACATGTATGCTGTGAGGCACACATATACGCTCTGAGGCACATGCGCACATGTAAGCTCTGAGGCACATGTACGATCTGAGACACATGCGCACACATTGACGCTATGAGGCACACGTGCACACATGTGCGCTGTGAGGCACAGATATACGCTCTGAGGCACATGCGCAAACACTTAAGCTCTGAGAGATATGTGTACACATGTATGCTCTGACGCACATTCACACATGAAGACTCTGAGGAACATGTGTGCACATGTACACCTGAGGCACATGTGCACACATGTAGAATAAATGCAGCAGGAACAATAACTATGAGGCGGAGCTCTAGAGCTGAATCTCACTCCCGTAGACAGAACGAGGTAAACATTTGACTTAAAGATGGTGAGAAACGCTTAAGTAACCAAGACATGACTTTCTACTCAATACAGTGACTCTGAGTGATGTTCCTCTCAAACATAACGAATTGTTCTGCAATCTCTTTCAATCTGAATATATATAATAGAATTTTCGTATATATATATATGAACGTTATTAAACATTATATATTCTCTCCTCTTCAACTGTACATTCAAATAATAATAATAATAAAAAAAAACAATAAAGAGATAATTATAATAATACGTTTAAGCATGTTAGATGTAAGGACATATGTATAACTTGTTAAAAGTTCAACAAAAAAAAAAGAGCACGCCATAAGTAATGGATTCGACCTGCGGACTGTGAGGCCGCGGAGGACGCTCCCACACCTGGACTACTGCGGCTCCTGATTATTCTTGCATGGTCACTGATCTTATCTTGTATAAACACTAACATTATGATTACCGGAAGGAAGTCACGAGTATTCGCTTGTTTCATGTAAGTGTGTGCACGCGCGCGCGCCTGTGTATGACTCTTTAACTACATAAGGTGCATGAAAGTGTATGTGTAGAATTATTGTCTTTAATCCAATGTTAAAAGTACAATTAACACTCAGAGGCACATGTGCACTATTGTAGGCACTGAGTCACATGTATACACATGGACGCTCTGAGGCACATATGCTCACATGGACGCTCTGAGGAACATGCGCACAAATGGAGCTCTGAGGCAAATGTGTGCACACATGGACGCTTTGAGGTACATGTGAACACATGTACGCTCTGAGGTTCATGTACAAACATGTACTCTGAGGCACATGTGAATACATGGATTTACTGAGGAACATGTGCCCACATGTACGATCTGAGGCACATGTGCACACATTGGCGCTATGAGGCACATGTGCTCACATGTACACTCTGCGGCACATGTGCACACATGTATGCTCCGAGACACATGTGCACACGTGTACGTTCTGAGAGAGGTGTGTACAGTGTGTACAAGTAGTAGGGATGACGCCTCACAGAGGATTTCTTTTTTTTTTAATCCCGTGTAAGGCGCCGGAGGTTCCAGGTAAATTGGGCCAGTCCCGTGTGAGGCGCCAGGGGTTCCAAGGAAATTTTAGATAAGCCGTTTTAGGCGTCGATTTTCCTGATAAATTTCCTATTTGGAGTTAAAGAATTCTTATGAGAAAAATAATTTCCGAGATCTTAGAAGTTTGTTATAGGAAAGTCAGGGCAAAGTACTCTCCCGTGTTTACTGAGAATAAACTCTACGGACGTAAACAGATATTTTAGACTGTATACTTTTAAGTAGAATTCTTACTTAGAAACTAGCATATTTCCATATAACTAAAACTGTAGCATTACCTGACTACAAGAGAATCTTGTAATTACCTGACCAGACGCCGCCACCTAGCCTAGCGTCGTTAATTATCTGACCTGACCTCTGATTATCTGCCTTAAGTAACCAAGACTTTCTACTCAATACAGTGACTCTGAATCATGTTCCTCTCAAACATAACAAATTGTTCTGCATTCATTTTGAAACTAATTTTAAATAATAGAATTTTCGTATATTTATACACGATATTATTCATAGTTATTATTATTCTTAGTAGTAGGGATGACACCTCACAGAGGATTTTTTTTTTAAATCCCGTGTAGGGCGCCGGGGTTCCAAGTAAATTTTAGATGGGCCGTTTAAGGCGTTGATTTTCCGATAAATTTCCTTTTTTGGAGTTAAAGAATTCTCAAGAGAAAAATAATTTCCGAGATCATAGAAGTTTGTTATGGAAAAGTCATGGCAAAGTCCTCGTTCGTCTTTCCTGAGAATAAACTCTACGGACATAAACAGATATTTTAGACTGTATACTTTTAAGTAGAATTCTTACTTAGAAACTAGTAAATTTCCATATAACTAAAACTAGCATTACCTGACTACAAGAGACTCTTGTAATTACCTGACCAGACGCCGCCACCTAGCCTAGCGTCGTTAATTATCTGACCTCCCCCTTCCTCCCCCACGTCACCTGTTCCTACCTCTCACCCTGCCTACCTTCCCCCTTGCCAGACACCACCACCAAAACTACCCCATCAAATAGGTGTTCTCCACCGTAATAATTTATATATATTCAACAGGAATTAATAAACGTGTTTATTTATATGTTTATTCATTTATTTTTAGTTTGCACAAGTATATTACAGTATTTTATTCCCAGTATTCACCAAACAATATCACTAATAATAGAATCAGGCAAAATGCTCACTCAGGAGCCCACTAAAAGTTATTAAGCTCGTTCAGGGACCCCTCAGACTTCTTAAGACACATATAGGAGCTCTGCGCTCTCAGTCAACATTCATTCTTCAACCTGTTCGCAAGACCCTTCAGCCTATTCGCGATAAAGTTATTAACGAAAAGTGAATCTATTAATAAATGCTTATCCTTAATAAAAGACAAAATAAGCCTTGATTCTACTCGATATGTTAATATGAAATGTTCCTGGTGGCTAGCTGACTAACGCAACATTTCCACGATTCTAAGGAAAATTATACGACGCTCCACATCCTAATGCAATGAATTCTGTGATACTAAACTACAGATTAGTGGTGTTAGTTAATTATAACACTTAGTACAGGAAATACATCCCTTTGTACTTAGGATTAGTAACATGTGTACACATGAACGCTCTGAGGCACATATGCAAACATGTACGCTCTGAGGCACATGTGCACACAGTTATCATTTGAGGCGCATGTGCACACATGTACACTCTGAGGCATATGTGCATACATGTACGCTCTGAGAGATGTGTGTACACATGTAAGATCTGAGGCACATGTGCACACAAGTATCATCTGAGGCACATGTTCACACATATTCGCTCTGAGACACATGTGCATATATGAACATTCTGAGGCAGATGTGCAGACATGTATGCTGTGAGGCACACATATACGCTCTGAGGCACATGCGCACATGTAAGCTCTGAGGCACATGTACGATCTGAGACACATGCGCACACATTGACGCTATGAGGCACACGTGCACACATGTGCGCTGTGAGGCACAGATACACGCTCTGAGGCACATGCGCAAACACTTAAGCTCTGAGAGATATGTGTACACATGTATGCTCTGACGCACATTCACACATGAAGACTCTGAGGAACATGTGTGCACATGTACACCTGAGGCACATGTGCACACATGTAGAATAAATGCAGCAGGAACAATAACTATGAGGCGGAGCTCTAGAGCTGAATCTCACTCCCGTAGACAGAACGAGGTAAACATTTGACTTAAAGATGGTGAGAAACGCTTAAGTAACCAAGACATGACTTTCTACTCAATACAGTGACTCTGAGTGATGTTCCTCTCAAACATAACGAATTGTTCTGCAATCTCTTTCAATCTGAATATATATAATAGAATTTTCGTATATATATATATGAACGTTATTAAACATTATATATTCTCTCCTCTTCAACTGTACATTCAAATAATAATAATAATAAAAAAAAACAATAAAGAGATAATTATAATAATACGTTTAAGCATGTTAGATGTAAGGACATATGTATAACTTGTTAAAAGTTCAACAAAAAAAAAAGAGCACGCCATAAGTAATGGATTCGACCTGCGGACTGTGAGGCCGCGGAGGACGCTCCCACACCTGGACTACTGCGGCTCCTGATTATTCTTGCATGGTCACTGATCTTATCTTGTATAAACACTAACATTATGATTACCGGAAGGAAGTCACGAGTATTCGCTTGTTTCATGTAAGTGTGTGCACGCGCGCGCGCCTGTGTATGACTCTTTAACTACATAAGGTGCATGAAAGTGTATGTGTAGAATTATTGTCTTTAATCCAATGTTAAAAGTACAATTAACACTCAGAGGCACATGTGCACTATTGTAGGCACTGAGTCACATGTATACACATGGACGCTCTGAGGCACATATGCTCACATGGACGCTCTGAGGAACATGCGCACAAATGGAGCTCTGAGGCAAATGTGTGCACACATGGACGCTTTGAGGTACATGTGAACACATGTACGCTCTGAGGTTCATGTACAAACATGTACTCTGAGGCACATGTGAATACATGGATTTACTGAGGAACATGTGCCCACATGTACGATCTGAGGCACATGTGCACACATTGGCGCTATGAGGCACATGTGCTCACATGTACACTCTGCGGCACATGTGCACACATGTATGCTCCGAGACACATGTGCACACGTGTACGTTCTGAGAGAGGTGTGTACAGTGTGTACAAGTAGTAGGGATGACGCCTCACAGAGGATTTCTTTTTTTTTTTAATCCCGTGTAAGACGCCGGAGGTTCCAGGTAAATTGGGCCAGTCCCGTGTGAGGCGCCAGGGGTTCCAAGGAAATTTTAGATAAGCCGTTTTAGGCGTCGATTTTCCTGATAAATTTCCTATTTGGAGTTAAAGAATTCTTATGAGAAAAATAATTTCCGAGATCTTAGAAGTTTGTTATAGGAAAGTCAGGGCAAAGTACTCTCCCGTGTTTACTGAGAATAAACTCTACGGACGTAAACAGATATTTTAGACTGTATACTTTTAAGTAGAATTCTTACTTAGAAACTAGCATATTTCCATATAACTAAAACTGTAGCATTACCTGACTACAAGAGAATCTTGTAATTACCTGACCAGACGCCGCCACCTAGCCTAGCGTCGTTAATTATCTGACCTGACCTCTGATTATCTGCCTTAAGTAACCAAGACTTTCTACTCAATACAGTGACTCTGAATCATGTTCCTCTCAAACATAACAAATTGTTCTGCATTCATTTTGAAACTAATTTTAAATAATAGAATTTTCGTATATTTATACACGATATTATTCATAGTTATTATTATTCTTAGTAGTAGGGATGACACCTCACAGAGGATTTTTTTTTTAAATCCCGTGTAGGGCGCCGGGGTTCCAAGTAAATTTTAGATGGGCCGTTTAAGGCGTTGATTTTCCGATAAATTTCCTTTTTTGGAGTTAAAGAATTCTCAAGAGAAAAATAATTTCCGAGATCATAGAAGTTTGTTATGGAAAAGTCATGGCAAAGTCCTCGTTCGTCTTTCCTGAGAATAAACTCTACGGACATAAACAGATATTTTAGACTGTATACTTTTAAGTAGAATTCTTACTTAGAAACTAGTAAATTTCCATATAACTAAAACTAGCATTACCTGACTACAAGAGACTCTTGTAATTACCTGACCAGACGCCGCCACCTAGCCTAGCGTCGTTAATTATCTGACCTCCCCCTTCCTCCCCCACGTCACCTGTTCCTACCTCTCACCCTGCCTACCTTCCCCCTTGCCAGACACCACCACCAAAACTACCCCATCAAATAGGTGTTCTCCACCGTAATAATTTATATATATTCAACAGGAATTAATAAACGTGTTTATTTATATGTTTATTCATTTATTTTTAGTTTGCACAAGTATATTACAGTATTTTATTCCCAGTATTCACCAAACAATATCACTAATAATAGAATCAGGCAAAATGCTCACTCAGGAGCCCACTAAAAGTTATTAAGCTCGTTCAGGGACCCCTCAGACTTCTTAAGACACATATAGGAGCTCTGCGCTCTCAGTCAACATTCATTCTTCAACCTGTTCGCAAGACCCTTCAGCCTATTCGCGATAAAGTTATTAACGAAAAGTGAATCTATTAATAAATGCTTATCCTTAATAAAAGACAAAATAAGCCTTGATTCTACTCGATATGTTAATATGAAATGTTCCTGGTGGCTAGCTGACTAACGCAACATTTCCACGATTCTAAGGAAAATTATACGACGCTCCACATCCTAATGCAATGAATTCTGTGATACTAAACTACAGATTAGTGGTGTTAGTTAATTATAACACTTAGTACAGGAAATACATCCCTTTGTACTTAGGATTAGTAACATGTGTACACATGAACGCTCTGAGGCACATATGCAAACATGTACGCTCTGAGGCACATGTGCACACAGTTATCATTTGAGGCGCATGTGCACACATGTACACTCTGAGGCATATGTGCATACATGTACGCTCTGAGAGATGTGTGTACACATGTAAGATCTGAGGCACATGTGCACACAAGTATCATCTGAGGCACATGTTCACACATATTCGCTCTGAGACACATGTGCATATATGAACGTTCTGAGGCAGATGTGCAGACATGTATGCTGTGAGGCACACATATACGCTCTGAGGCACATGCGCACATGTAAGCTCTGAGGCACATGTACGATCTGAGACACATGCGCACACATTGACGCTATGAGGCACACGTGCACACATGTGCGCTGTGAGGCACAGATATACGCTCTGAGGCACATGCGCAAACACTTAAGCTCTGAGAGATATGTGTACACATGTATGCTCTGACGCACATTCACACATGAAGACTCTGAGGAACATGTGTGCACATGTACACCTGAGGCACATGTGCACACATGTAGAATAAATGCAGCAGGAACAATAACTATGAGGCGGAGCTCTAGAGCTGAATCTCACTCCCGTAGACAGAACGAGGTAAACATTTGACTTAAAGATGGTGAGAAACGCTTAAGTAACCAAGACATGACTTTCTACTCAATACAGTGACTCTGAGTGATGTTCCTCTCAAACATAACGAATTGTTCTGCAATCTCTTTCAATCTGAATATATATAATAGAATTTTCGTATATATATATATGAACGTTATTAAACATTATATATTCTCTCCTCTTCAACTGTACATTCAAATAATAATAATAATAAAAAAAACAATAAAGAGATAATTATAATAATACGTTTAAGCATGTTAGATGTAAGGACATATGTATAACTTGTTAAAAGTTCAACAAAAAAAAAAGAGCACGCCATAAGTAATGGATTCGACCTGCGGACTGTGAGGCCGCGGAGGACGCTCCCACACCTGGACTACTGCGGCTCCTGATTATTCTTGCATGGTCACTGATCTTATCTTGTATAAACACTAACATTATGATTACCGGAAGGAAGTCACGAGTATTCGCTTGTTTCATGTAAGTGTGTGCACGCGCGCGCGCCTGTGTATGACTCTTTAACTACATAAGGTGCATGAAAGTGTATGTGTAGAATTATTGTCTTTAATCCAATGTTAATAGTACAATTAACACTCAGAGGCACATGTGCACTATTGTAGGCACTGAGTCACATGTATACACATGGACGCTCTGAGGCACATATGCTCACATGGACGCTCTGAGGAACATGCGCACAAATGGAGCTCTGAGGCAAATGTGTGCACACATGGACGCTTTGAGGTACATGTGAACACATGTACGCTCTGAGGTTCATGTACAAACATGTACTCTGAGGCACATGTGAATACATGGATTTACTGAGGAACATGTGCCCACATGTACGATCTGAGGCACATGTGCACACATTGGCGCTATGAGGCACATGTGCTCACATGTACACTCTGCGGCACATGTGCACACATGTATGCTCCGAGACACATGTGCACACGTGTACGCTCTGAGAGAGGTGTGTACAGTGTGTACAAGTAGTAGGGATGACGCCTCACAGAGGATTTCTTTTTTTTTTTAATCCCGTGTAAGGCGCCGGAGGTTCCAGGTAAATTGGGCCAGTCCCGTGTGAGGCGCCAGGGGTTCCAAGGAAATTTTAGATAAGCCGTTTTAGGCGTCGATTTTCCTGATAAATTTCCTATTTGGAGTTAAAGAATTCTTATGAGAAAAATAATTTCCGAGATCTTAGAAGTTTGTTATAGGAAAGTCAGGGCAAAGT
Source organism: Procambarus clarkii (assembly GCF_040958095.1). Taxonomy (NCBI): domain Eukaryota; kingdom Metazoa; phylum Arthropoda; class Malacostraca; order Decapoda; family Cambaridae; genus Procambarus; species Procambarus clarkii. Next base: position 33,272,701 of record NC_091203.1, on the reverse strand, counting down.
ACTCTCCCGTGTTTACTGAGAATAAACTCTACGGACGTAAACAGATATTTTAGACTGTATACTTTTAAGTAGAATTCTTACTTAGAAACTAGCATATTTCCATATAACTAAAACTGTAGCATTACCTGACTACAAGAGAATCTTGTAATTACCTGACCAGACGCCGCCACCTAGCCTAGCGTCGTTAATTATCTGACCTGACCTCTGATTATCTGCCTTAAGTAACCAAGACTTTCTACTCAATACAGTGACTCTGAATCATGTTCCTCTCAAACATAACAAATTGTTCTGCATTCATTTTGAAACTAATTTTAAATAATAGAATTTTCGTATATTTATACACGATATTATTCATAGTTATTATTATTCTTAGTAGTAGGGATGACACCTCACAGAGGATTTTTTTTTTAAATCCCGTGTAGGGCGCCGGGGTTCCAAGTAAATTTTAGATGGGCCGTTTAAGGCGTTGATTTTCCGATAAATTTCCTTTTTTGGAGTTAAAGAATTCTCAAGAGAAAAATAATTTCCGAGATCATAGAAGTTTGTTATGGAAAAGTCACGGCAAAGTCCTCGTTCGTCTTTCCTGAGAATAAACTCTACGGACATAAACAGATATTTTAGACTGTATACTTTTAAGTAGAATTCTTACTTAGAAACTAGTAAATTTCCATATAACTAAAACTAGCATTACCTGACTACAAGAGACTCTTGTAATTACCTGACCAGACGCCGCCACCTAGCCTAGCGTCGTTAATTATCTGACCTCCCCCTTCCTCCCCCACGTCACCTGTTCCTACCTCTCACCCTGCCTACCTTCCCCCTTGCCAGACACCACCACCAAAACTACCCCATCAAATAGGTGTTCTCCACCGTAATAATTTATATATATTCAACAGGAATTAATAAACGTGTTTATTTATATGTTTATTCATTTATTTTTAGTTTGCACAAGTATATTACAGTATTTTATTCCCAGTATTCACCAAACAATATCACTAATAATAGAATCAGGCAAAATGCTCACTCAGGAGCCCACTAAAAGTTATTAAGCTCGTTCAGGGACCCCTCAGACTTCTTAAGACACATATAGGAGCTCTGCGCTCTCAGTCAACATTCATTCTTCAACCTGTTCGCAAGACCCTTCAGCCTATTCGCGATAAAGTTATTAACGAAAAGTGAATCTATTAATAAATGCTTATCCTTAATAAAAGACAAAATAAGCCTTGATTCTACTCGATATGTTAATATGAAATGTTCCTGGTGGCTAGCTGACTAACGCAACATTTCCACGATTCTAAGGAAAATTATACGACGCTCCACATCCTAATGCAATGAATTCTGTGATACTAAACTACAGATTAGTGGTGTTAGTTAATTATAACACTTAGTACAGGAAATACATCCCTTTGTACTTAGGATTAGTAACATGTGTACACATGAACGCTCTGAGGCACATATGCAAACATGTACGCTCTGAGGCACATGTGCACACAGTTATCATTTGAGGCGCATGTGCACACATGTACGCTATGAGGCATATGTGCATACATGTACGCTCTGAGAGATGTGTGTACACATGTAAGATCTGAGGCACATGTGCACACAAGTATCATCTGAGGCACATGTTCACACATATTCGCTCTGAGACACATGTGCATATATGAACGTTCTGAGGCAGATGTGCAGACATGTATGCTGTGAGGCACACATATACGCTCTGAGGCACATGCGCACATGTAAGCTCTGAGGCACATGTACGATCTGAGACACATGCGCACACATTGACGCTATGAGGCACACGTGCACACATGTGCGCTGTGAGGCACAGATATACGCTCTGAGGCACATGCGCAAACACTTAAGCTCTGAGAGATATGTGTACACATGTATGCTCTGACGCACATTCACACATGAAGACTCTGAGGAACATGTGTGCACATGTACACCTGAGGCACATGTGCACACATGTAGAATAAATGCAGCAGGAACAATAACTATGAGGCGGAGCTCTAGAGCTGAATCTCACTCCCGTAGACAGAACGAGGTAAACATTTGACTTAAAGATGGTGAGAAACGCTTAAGTAACCAAGACATGACTTTCTACTCAATACAGTGACTCTGAGTGATGTTCCTCTCAAACATAACGAATTGTTCTGCAATCTCTTTCAATCTGAATATATATAATAGAATTTTCGTATATATATATATGAACGTTATTAAACATTATATATTCTCTCCTCTTCAACTGTACATTCAAATAATAATAATAATAAAAAAAAACAATAAAGAGATAATTATAATAATACGTTTAAGCATGTTAGATGTAAGGACATATGTATAACTTGTTAAAAGTTCAACAAAAAAAAAGAGCACGCCATAAGTAATGGATTCGACCTGCGGACTGTGAGGCCGCGGAGGACGCTCCCACACCTGGACTACTGCGGCTCCTGATATTCTTGCATGGTCACTGATCTTATCTTGTATAAACACTAACATTATGATTACCGGAAGGAAGTCACGAGTATTCGCTTGTTTCATGTAAGTGTGTGCACTCGCGCGCGCCTGTGTATGACTCTTTAACTACATAAGGTGCATGAAAGTGTATGTGTAGAATTATTGTCTTTAATCCAATGTTAAAAGTACAATTAACACTCAGAGGCACATGTGCACTATTGTAGGCACTGAGTCACATGTATACACATGGACGCTCTGAGGCACATATGCTCACATGGACGCTCTGAGGAACATGCGCACAAATGGAGCTCTGAGGCAAATGTGTGCACACATGGACGCTTTGAGGTACATGTGAACACATGTACGCTCTGAGGTTCATGTACAAACATGTACTCTGAGGCACATGTGAATACATGGATTTACTGAGGAACATGTGCCCACATGTACGATCTGAGGCACATGTGCACACATTGGCGCTATGAGGCACATGTGCTCACATGTACACTCTGCGGCACATGTGCACACATGTATGCTCCGAGACACATGTGCACACGTGTACGCTCTGAGAGAGGTGTGTACAGTGTGTACAAGTAGTAGGGATGACGCCTCACAGAGGATTTCTTTTTTTTTTTAATCCCGTGTAAGGCGCCGGAGGTTCCAGGTAAATTGGGCCAGTCCCGTGTGAGGCGCCAGGGGTTCCAAGGAAATTTTAGATAAGCCGTTTTAGGCGTCGATTTTCCTGATAAATTTCCTATTTGGAGTTAAAGAATTCTTATGAGAAAAATAATTTCCGAGATCTTAGAACTTTGTTATAGGAAAGTCAGGGCAAAGTACTCTCCCGTGTTTACTGAGAATAAACTCTACGGACGTAAACAGATATTTTAGACTGTATACTTTTAAGTAGAATTCTTACTTAGAAACTAGCATATTTCCATATAACTAAAACTGTAGCATTACCTGACTACAAGAGAATCTTGTAATTACCTGACCAGACGCCGCCACCTAGCCTAGCGTCGTTAATTATCTGACCTGTCCTCTGATTATCTGCCTTAAGTAACCAAGACTTTCTACTCAATACAGTGACTCTGAATCATGTTCCTCTCAAACATAACAAATTGTTCTGCATTCATTTTGAAACTAATTTTAAATAATAGAATTTTCGTATATAACGAGGCGGAGTATATAACCACACGATATTATTCATAGAAGAAAATACCCCACCCCTTTACCTAAACATATTAATAATAATAATAATAATAATAATAATAATAATAATAATAATAATAATTATAATAATAATAATAATAATAATTATAATATTATTAATAATTATAATAATTATATTAATTAATAATAATTATACTACTACTAATAATATATATATATATATATATATATATATATATATATATATATATATATATATATATAAATGTGTACAGTGTGTACAAGTAGTAGGGATGTATATATATATATATATATATATATATATATATATATATATATATATATATATATATATATATATATATATATATATATATATATATATATATATATAAATGGAAATGTTCGTTTGTTCAAAATCGCTAATCTTAAGGTTATCTTGAGATGATTTCGGGGCTTTAGTGTCCCCGCGGCCCGGTCCTCGACCAGGCCTCCACCCCCAGGAAGCAGCCCGTGACAGCTGACTAATACCCAGGTATCTATTTTACTGCTAGGTAACAGGGGCATAGGGTGAAAGAAACTCTGCCCATTGTTTTTCGCCGGCGCCCGGGATCGAACCCAGGACCACAGGATCACAAGTCCAGCGTGCTGTCCGCTCGGCCGACCAGCTCCCATTCTCCGAAAGTTCTTTGCCGATTGCTTTGAATTTTTCACACAATGTTCCATTCGCATCCAAGCAGGTTTTTATATATATATATATTTTATTTATGTCACGTTTGTGACGGAAAAAAACATGCATTTTTTGAAAAACTGTGTTTTTCATGTGATTTTCGTGTGAGAGAAATCTTCGAAATCTCTTTACCGATTACTTTGAAATTTTGACACGACGTTTCATTCGAATAGGCGCGTGTTTCTATATTCTTACTATATATATGCCTAACCTGTGACCGGAGAAAACATGCTTCTTTGAAAAACATCCCAATCTGTTGGATGTAAGAGCAACACCCGCTGTAATCTCCTAATATTCTTCACCGATTGCTTTGAAATTCTGACACAACGTTCCATTCGAATATGCGCTTCTTTTTATATTATACAGATGCCACCTATGTGACCGGTAAAAAAATACGTTTTTGAAAAACAGCGCCATCTGTTGCACATAATAGCAACATGCTCCCTATACTAAATATGTCACAAATTCCATTTGAATGTTTCCGATTGCATTGATAAATTTTATTTATATAGATTTCGATTTATTTGATTTTGTAATGAATTATTTTGTGTGACATTGTGTTGGAATTGAGCTGTGTTGTTTACCATACCGTTCATTTTGTAAGTATAAGTATAGATGCCAGACCTGTTACAGGAAAAACTATGTATTTCTTGAAAAACAGCGCCATCTGTTGCATGTAAGAGGAACACACTTGCTATATTAAATATGTTACAATTCCATTTCAATGTTTCTGATTGCACTGATAAATGGAATTTTCATAGATTTTGATTTATTTTCATTTTAATTTCAATATTTTGTGTGAATCGCATTGGACTTCAGCTGTGTTGTTAACCATACCATTCGTTTCATGAGTATAGCTGATTTTTTTATTTTTTCATATTTTCATTTCATTTTTTACCTGTTTTTCTTATATTTCAGTGATGATCACTTGATGTTCCCAATTTTCTGATGTGAACATCAGACCATTTGGGATGGCATAGGACGAGGGAGTGGAGAATGGTGGTGATGACGAGGAGACGGAAGTGAGAGATGGTGGGGAGGACGTGTGGACAAGGGAGGGGGGTAATGATGGGGAAAGACGAGGGGACGGGGGAGTTTGGGATGGTGAGGACGAGGGGATGGGGAAATGGAGAATGGTGGGTAGGACAAAGGGACAGGGGAGTGGGGCATGGTGGGAAGAGGGGATGGTAGAGTGGGGGATCGTGGGGAGGACGAGAGGACGGTGGACTGGGGAATGGTTGGGAGGCCGAGAAGACGGGTGAGGGGGGAATGGTGGGGAGGACTGGGGGACAGAAAAGGTTGCTGTGGCTCAGCAACGCACACGCGTTGCTGAGCCACAGCAACGCGTGGCCGGGTACTGCTAACAATAAATAAATAAATAATTAAACATTAAAAGGAGCGTACAGGCAAGATGGGTTTGACCTGCGGACTGTGAGGCCGCGGAGGACGCTCCCACACCTGGACTACTGCGGCTCCTGATTATTCTTGCATGGTCACTGATCTTATCTTGTATAAACACTAACATTATGATTACCAGAAGGAAATCACCTGTGTTCACTTGTTTCGTGTAAGTGTGCGTGAGTGAATGAATGGAAATGCGTTTTGACATTTGAGTTTCAATATTAACCAGAAACTATTTTCGTTTCAAGTTACACAAATGAAATTTGTGTTTATATGTAACTTAATTTATGTTTCGAATTGCATGTGAATGTGACATGAGTGTTTGATTGTGTTTGTAAACGTGTTCTTACCTATTAGTGTCTGCTGGAAAGTGAGGTCTAACTCCAAGCCTACTGGCCTTGTACTTGTTGAGTTTCAACTTATAAACTCTGACTTGCAAGTTCTTTATCAAATTGGGTCTTTAATCTGTGGATGGAGGTGGCTTCCATAACTTCCTCTTTTAGAGCATTCCACTTGTTAACTACCCGTACAGGGTACGAGTACTTTCTTACGTCACTTCGGCTCATTTGCTCTCCAGCCTTCACCTGTGTCCTCTTGTCCTGTTCTCTCTCAGTCTGAAGAGGCTATCCTTGTCCACCTTATCTATACCGCTTAGTGTCTTGTAAGTTGTTATCATATCCTCTCTGTTCCTTCTATCCTCTAGGGTTATGAAATATAGTTCCATTAGCCTATGTTCGTAGTTCAGCTCTCTTAACTCTGGTACCAATATTGTTGCAAAACTTTGTACTTTTTAAATTTTGGCTTTATGTTTCACAAGGGGCAGGATCCATACTGGCTCCATAACCTAAACTAACTCAACAAAATAAATAACTTATTTTCTTGTTATAGTATAGTAATAATAATTGAAAAAAAAGAAAATCACTCGGCCTATTAGGCAAATCGGGCATTGCATATTAGGCCGAGAAGTGCATTCTGGTTACTAGGTATGACACATATATATATATATATATATATATATATATATATATATATATATATATATATATATATATATATATATATATGTCGTACCTAGTAGCCAGAACGCACTTCTCCGTCTACTATGCAAGGCCCGATTTACCTAATAAGCCAAGTTTTCATGAATTAATTGTTTTTCGACTACCTAACCTACCTAACCTAACCTAACCTAACTTTTTCGGCTACCTAACCTAACCTAACCTATAAAGATAGGTTAGGTTAGGTTAGGTAGGGTTGGTTAGGTTCGGTCATATATCTACGTTAATTTTAACTCCAATAAAAAAAAATTGACCTCATACATAATGAAATGGGTAGCTTTATCATTTCATAAGAAAATCATAAGTAGTCTCCGTGGTGTAGTGGTAAGACACTCGCCTGGCGTTCCGCGAGCGCTATGTCATGGGTTCGTATCCTGGCCGGGGAGGATTTACTGGGCGCAATTCCTTAACTGTAGCCTCTGTTTAACGCAACAGTGAAATATGTACTTGGATGAAAAAACGATTCTTCGAGGCAGGGGATCGTATTCCAGGGACCTGCCCGAAACGCTACGCGTACTAGTGGCTGTACAAGAATGTAACAACTCTTGTATATATCTCAAAAAAAAAAAAAAAAAAAAAAAAAAAAAAAATAGAGAAAATATATTAATTCAGGAAAACTTGGCTTATTAGGCAAATCGGGCCTTGCATAGTAGACCGAGTACGACATTCTGGATACTAGGTACAACATATATATATATATATATATATATATATATATATATATATATATATATATATATATATATATATATATATATATATATATATATATATATATATATAACAACTGAAAACTCACACCCCAGAAGTGACTCGAACCCATACTCCCAGAAGCAACGCAACTGGTATGTACAAGACGCCTTAATCCACTTGACCATCACGACCGGACAAAATGAGGTGATAGCCGAGGCTATTTGAACCACCCCACCGCCGGCACTCGGATAGTTATCTTGGGCATAGCATTTTACCAAATCACCTCATTCTTTGGGGCACACGTGAGGAACACAAATGCGAACAAGCCTGAATGGTCCCCAGGACAATATGCAACTGAAAACTCACACCCCAGAAGTGACTCGAACCCATACTCCCAGAAGCAACGCAACTGGTATGTACAAGACGCCTTAATCCACTTGACCATCACGACCGGACAAAATGAGGTGATAGCCGAGGCTATTTGAACCACCCCACCGCCGGCACTCGGATAGTTATCTTGGGCATAGCATTTTACCAAATCACCTCATTCTTTGGGGCACACGTGAGGAACACAAATGCGAACAAGCCTGAATGGTCCCCAGGACAATATGCAACTGAAAACTCACACCCCAGAAGTGACTCGAACCCATACTCCCAGAAGCAACGCAACTGGTATGTACAAGACGCCTTAATCCACTTGACCATCACGACCGGACAAAATGAGGTGATAGCCGAGGCTATTTGAACCACCCCACCGCCGGCACTCGGATAGTTATCTTGGGCATAGCATTTTACCAAATCACCTCATTCTTTGGGGCACACGTGAGGAACACAAATGCGAACAAGCCTGAATGGTCCCCAGGACAATATGCAACTGAAAACTCACACCCCAGAAGTGACTCGAACCCATACTCCCAGAAGCAACGCAACTGGTATGTACAAGACGCCTTAATCCACTTGACCATCACGACCGGACAAAATGAGGTGATAGCCGAGGCTATTTGAACCACCCCACTGCCGGCACTCGGATAGTTATCTTGGGCATAGCATTTTACCAAATCACCTCATTCTTTGGGGCACACGTGAGGAACACAAATGCGAACAAGCCTGAATGGTCCCCAGGACAATATGCAACTGAAAACTCACACCCCAGAAGTGACTCGAACCCATACTCCCAGAAGCAACGCAACTGGTATGTACAAGACGCCTTAATCCACTTGACCATCACGACCGGACAAAATGAGGTGATAGCCGAGGCTATTTGAACCACCCCACCGCCGGCACTCGGATAGTTATCTTGGGCATAGCATTTTACCAAATCACCTCATTCTTTGGGGCACACGTGAGGAACACAAATGCGAACAAGCCTGAATGGTCCCCAGGACAATATGCAACTGAAAACTCACACCCCAGAAGTGACTCGAACCCATACTCCCAGAAGCAACGCAACTGGTATGTACAAGACGCCTTAATCCACTTGACCATCACGACCGGACAAAATGAGGTGATAGCCGAGGCTATTTGAACCACCCCACTGCCGGCACTCGGATAGTTATCTTGGGCATAGCATTTTACCAAATCACCTCATTCTTTGGGGCACACGTGAGGAACACAAATGCGAACAAGCCTGAATGGTCCCCAGGACAATATGCAACTGAAAACTCACACCCCAGAAGTGACTCGAACCCATACTCCCAGAAGCAACGCAACTGGTATGTACAAGACGCCTTAATCCACTTGACCATCACGACCGGACAAAATGAGGTGATAGCCGAGGCTATTTGAACCACCCCACCGCCGGCACTCGGATAGTTATCTTGGGCATAGCATTTTACCAAATCACCTCATTCTTTGGGGCACACGTGAGGAACACAAATGCGAACAAGCCTGAATGGTCCCCAGGACAATATGCAACTGAAAACTCACACCCCAGAAGTGACTCGAACCCATACTCCCAGAAGCAACGGGGACCATTCAGGCTTGTTCGCATTTGTGTTCCTCACGTGTGCCCCAAAGAATGAGGTGATTTGGTAAAATGCTATGCCCAAGATAACTATCCGAGTGCCGGCGGTGGGGTGGTTCAAATAGCCTCGGCTATCACCTCATTTTGTCCGGTCGTGATGGTCAAGTGGATTAAGGCGTCTTGTACATACCAGTTGCGTTGCTTCTGGGAGTATGGGTTCGAGTCACTTCTGGGGTGTGAGTTTTCAGTTGCATATTGTCCTGGGGACCATTCAGGCTTGTTCGCATTTGTGTTCCTCACGTGTGCCCCAAAGAATGAGGTGATTTGGTAAAATGCTATGCCCAAGATAACTATCCGAGTGCCGGCGGTGGGGTGGTTCAAATAGCCTCGGCTATCACCTCATTTTGTCCGGTCGTGATGGTCAAGTGGATTAAGGCGTCTTGTACATACCAGTTGCGTTGCTTCTGGGAGTATGGGTTCGAGTCACTTCTGGGGTGTGAGTTTTCAGTTGCATATTGTCCTGGGGACCATTCAGGCTTGTTCGCATTTGTGTTCCTCACGTGTGCCCCAAAGAATGAGGTGATTTGGTAAAATGCTATGCCCAAGATAACTATCCGAGTGCCGGCGGTGGGGTGGTTCAAATAGCCTCGGCTATCACCTCATTTTGTCCGGTCGTGATGGTCAAGTGGATTAAGGCGTCTTGTACATACCAGTTGCGTTGCTTCTGGGAGTATGGGTTCGAGTCACTTCTGGGGTGTGAGTTTTCAGTTGCATATTGTCCTGGGGACCATTCAGGCTTGTTCGCATATATATATATATGTCGTACCTAGTAGCCAGAACGCACTTCTGAGCCTACTATGCAAGGCCCGATTTGCCTAATAAGTCAAGTTTTCCTGAATTAATATATTTTCTCCAATTTTTTTCTTATGAAATGATAAAGCTACCCATTTCATTATGTATGAGGTCAATTTTTTGTTATTGGAATTAAAATTAACGTAGATATATGACCGAACCTAACCAACCCTACCTAACCTAACCTAACCTATCTCTATAGGTTAGGTTCGGTTAGGTAGCCGAAAAGTTAGGTTTGGTTAGGTTAGGTAGGTTAGGTTGTCGAAAAACAATTATTTCATGAAAACTTGGCTTATTAGGCAAATCGGGTCTTGCATAGTAGGCTGAGAAGTGCGTTCTGGCTACTAGGTACGACATATATATATATATATATATATATATATATATATATATATATATATATATATATATATATATATATATATATATATATATATATATATATATATATATATATATATATATGTCGTACCTAGTAGCCAGAACGCACTTCTCAGCCTACTATACAAGGCCCGATTTGCCTAATAAGCCAAGTTTTCATGAATTAATTGTTTTTCGACTACCTAACCTACCTAACCTAACCTAACCTACCTTTTTCGGCTACCTAACCTAACCTAACCTAACCTATAAAGATGGGTTAGGTTAGGTAGGGTTGGTTAGGTTCGGTCATATATCTATGTTAATTTTAACTCCAATAAAAAAAATGACCGCATACATAATGAAATGGGTAGCTTTATCATTTCATAAGAAAAAAATTAGAGAAAATATATTAATTCAGGAAAACTTCGCTTATTAGGCAAATCGGTCCTTGCATAGCAGGCCGAGTACGACGTTCTGGCTACTAGGTACAACATATATGTATATATATGTATATATATATATATATATATATATATATATATATATATATATATATATATATATATATATATATATATATATATATATATATATATATATATATATTATTAAGTATGACTCAATATGAAAAATTTCAGTCATAATAATAAAAACAAGATTAATAATTCTAACACGAATTTTCTCAATATTTCTTATGTTTCTTTTCATTTTCGATGGTAATTGAAAAATCAATTCCCAAAAATTTATTTTTATTTCTAGTCTGATGCGACACTTGAACGCGTTTCGTAATAACTTATTACATTTTCAAAGACTTTAGTTTACACACACACAACTATAACCTGCAAACACTAAACAGAGTTTAAACAGCTTTCATTTTATACCTGCATTTGGGTGAGGTGATATGTTACAACAGTTTTGGATGAGGTGAAAACAAACTTTCAACACAAGACAGAACATGAAACAATGGGTATAATATTGGGTAAGTTAAAGGGAAGAATGGAAGTAACTGCAAAGGGTCTAATGGCCCATATTTCTTGATGCTTCTATATTGGTGCTGAGTCTTGAAGTGGGTAGAATATAGTTGCGCATTAATTGGCTGTTGAATGCTGGTGTTGTCTTCTTAGTGTGTAGTGTCTCGCAGATATCAAGCCGCCTGCTATGGCTGTGTCTATCGATAATTTCCGTGTTTTTTGTTAAGACTTCTCTGGTGGTGGTCTGGTTGTGGGAAGAGATTATATGTTCCTTAATCGAGCCCTGTTGCTTATGCATCGTTAATCGCCTGGAAAGAGATGTTGTTGTCTTGCCTATATACTGAGTTCTATGAGGCTTACAGTCCCCAAGAGGGCATTTTAAGGCATAGACGACATTGGTCTCTTTTTAAGCGTTCTGCTTTGTGCCTGGAAAGTTTCTCATGAGTAGGTTGGCCGTTTTCTTGGTTTTATAGTAAATCGTCAATTGTATCTTCTGATTTTTGCCTGTAAGGATAACGATTCTATTAACAATATCTTTCAGGACCCATTCCTCCGTTTTATGAGCTGTGGAAAAGAAGTTCCTGTAAAATAGTCTAATAAGGGGTACAGGTGTTGTGTTAGTTGTCTTTTCAGAGGTTGCATGGCGTTTCACCTTCCTTTTTATGATGTCTTCAGCGAAACCATTGGAGAAGCCGTTGTTGACTAGGACCTGCCTTACCCTACAGAGTTCTTCGTCGACTGGCTTGCATTCTGAGCTGTGGCTGAGAGCACGGTCGACATAAGCGTTAACAACAGTCCTCTTGTACCTGTCTGGGCAGTCACTGTTGGCATTGAGGCACATTCCTATGTTTGTTTCCTTAGTGTAGACTGCAGTGTGGAAACCTTTGCTCCTTTCCATGACTGTTACATCTAGAAAGGGCAGCTTCTCATCCTTCTCCATCTCGTAAGTGAAACGCAACGCAGAATTCCGCTCAAATGCCAAGGACACCTTACCATTCGCATCCGAGCGGTTTTTTATATACATACTATATAGATGTCATGTCTGTGACGGGAAAATAACAAGTTTTTTTTTTAAACTGTGTTTTTCTTGTGATTTTCATTTGAGGGAAATCTTCGAAACCTCTTTACCGATTGCATCATAATTTTGATGCAACGTTGCATTTGAATAGGCGCATACTTTTATATACTACTATATACATGCCTCATATGTAACATTAGAAAAAAATCCAGTCGGACTGGATCTCCCTGGGCACTCCTACCCAAGCAAAGAACCGCTGAAGGTGTCCCATGACACGTCTTGATGTCACCTTCTGCACTGGGATCTCCTCTGGAAATCTCGTCGAAACACACATGATGGTCAATAAGTAATTATTTCCCTTTCTTGTCCTATGTAATGGCCCCACAACGTCGATTGTTAGGCGTTCAAACGCCTGGCCAAACGCAGGAACTGGAACCAAAGGTGCTTTCGGGATGGCAGGGACGTTCTTCCCCGCCCTCTGGCACGGGAAACACGTCTTGCAAATTCTTCTTACATCGTCGTCCATGCCCGGCCAATAAAAATGTTCCCAAAGCCGGAATAAGGTCTTGGTTACTCCTAAGTGACCCGCGGGATCCGCTGAGTGTGCAAGCTTCAGTGCCGCATTTCTGTACCTCGCTGGCACCACCACCTGATGCCTCACTCTCAGCAAACTCTCACCCGCTTCTTCCCTTACCGGTCTCCACTGCCTCATTAGCACTCCCTTCTCCATGAAGAAGTGAGTCGGTGACTCGGGTCCGGCGAGACCTTCTTCCGACTCCCGTACCAATTCAGGAAACTCTTCCTTTTGCAGCTCACCTAGACGGGTGCTGTCAATACCTAGAGGACTGGTGAGAGTAACTTGGATACTTCTATCCAACTCTTACTCGCCTGTCACTTGTCCTCTGGCCTCCTCTCGGAACAAATGATCGAGTTCCAGGTCACCCGGAATGTTTTCATCGGCGTGACCGGATCCGCTCACATCATCTTCCCTGACACCCTATCTCGACGTCAACGCGCATACCGAAAATGCCACTCTCGCAATTTCCGTCGCGTCACTGCTGGCCTCTGTCGTGCTGCTCTGTCAATAGGGCTCTATACACTCTTCACCCTTAATCAAATTCGGGAAAACACATCTCGCACAGGAGTCGTTCCCTAGGATCACCTGAGCTTCCATCCTGGGCAGTGAAGCACAGAATCCTATCACAAAAGTCTGACAACCATAGTCTGAATTACGAGTCACTTTATGAAGGGGCATCCTCACTTGTCCTCCCCCAACGTTTTTATCAGGGCTTCCCCTGTACTGGAACTTCTGTTGTCCTCGAGGAAGAGGGATTCACTAACAAGGGTGAAGTCGGATCCCGTATCCCTCAGCATCCTTGCTGGCACAGGATCAGCTCCTCTTATCTTCACCGTCCCCCTCACACACAAAGGGGTGAATCCTCTTCTCCCTCATCACCGGCATATCACCTAAGGTATCGTTGTCTCCTTCGCTTCCTACTTTTGCGAAAGCTACGTTTCCACCATGCCTGGGGCGACCACACTCCCGTGCAAAATGCCCTCGCCCCCCACAGTTGTAACACCGACCGCCTCTCATGGGCGACCCTCTACCAGTCACCCTGGTAGCACCACCTGTAGATGTTCCCTGGGTCCTCCTTGGACTCCCTGTCGCCGGTTCCTGGGCACCATCTCCGGCTCCCAAGCTCGGTTCACTGCTCACAGCTTGGAGCTTCCTCCCCGCGTCTCTTGAGCTCTTGAACCGATTTACTTCACAAGGCATACTATTCTTGGAAGTGTCCCCACTCGTCCTTGCTCCTGAACTCTTGAAGATCCCTCCATATCTTGGGTAAGGCGAGTGTCTGGGCGGTCCCTCCCTTCTGAGATGCACTGCCTCCTCCAGCATGTCGGCTCGGTCCGCTGCAGCTTTAAGGTCCTTTATTCCTGCCTCCTTCATTCTAACCTTGAGTTCCGGATGGAGCATCGACATGACCTTTTCCATAACAATCAACTGTTTCAGCTCCTCCATCGTCTCTACTTCTTCGCCCTTCAGCCATCGTTGAAACCTGCGCTCCATGTCCCGAGCAGTCTCAGCATATGACCTTCCTGATGCCCTTGTGCAATCTCGGAAGCGTTTCCTGTAGACCTCCGGAGTTAGTCTATATGATTGGAGCACCGCTTTCTTGATTGTGTCGTATATGGTGCACTCCTCGAAGTCCAACATGTTATTAGCCTCTCTGGCCTCACTAGTCAATCTACTCTGCACTAACGCAGCCCAATCCTCCTCCGGTCATTCCTTCAATGTTGCAATCCTCTCAAAATGGTCGAAGAAAGCCTCGGCCTCCAGAGGATCAAAGGTGGATAGATCGCGCTCCCGAGCCTTGCGGTCATCACGACGAGCAGGTATTGAGACTAACCCACGTTCAACATGCCTCAACTCGACCTCCCTGTTCGCCTCTATCTAGGCTCGCCGCATTTGTAGCTAGGCTTCCCTGCCTTCTCGTTTCAGCCGCGCCTCTCTTTCTTATCGTTTCAGCTGTGTCTCTCTTTCTCGCTCTTCACTCTGCGCTTATCTTTCTTCCCGTCTCAGCTGTGCCTCCCTTTCTCGCTCTTCCTGTCTCAGCTGTGCCTCCCTTTCTCGCTCTTCACACTGCAACTGTGCGTCTCTTTCTTCTCGTCGCAGTTGGGCCTCTAACTGCATTCGTGTTATCTCCAGCTACATGCTCTTCCTGCTACTAACTGATCCCCCGCTGTTTGCACGTTCACTGTGAATTCTGGCCACACTGGTAGGTGCGTGGGACGGCTCTACTTCAGACGGTTCACCTTGAGACAGCCCTTCTTGGGACAGCTCCTCTCCCGTCGTTTCCTCTCGAGCTGTGAGCTGTCATGATCTCTATCCTTCGCTCCGCTACCTTAGTTGTCCTCAACCTGATCCCAAACTGGTTTGCTTCTTGTTAGAGCTGAGCTTTGGTACACTTCACTAATATTTTCTCATCCCTCGTCTCCATAAATTTCTTTACTTTATCCTCCTCCATCTATATGATATCGAGCATACACGAGAGCACAGACAAGTTAGTAGGTGCTAATTTCACTGTGTCGGTCCCTTAGCTGGTTGGGTAACACTATTACTGAATTCACTGGCAACACTGTATTAGTACCCTGGCAACACTGTACCTCGACGAACGTATCCTGGCAAGGTCGCTGTTACGTACCTCTATTGGATACGTATATAAATAATAAATAATTACTTACATATTGTATCATTAATTGTATGTGTTTATATATTGTATCATTACTTGTATGCTTATATCAGTACATGTATGTTCTCGTATGCTTATATCATTACTTGTATGTGTTGATATGTTATCTTATGATAATGACCAGTGGGTGGACTAAACCGTGGAAAACCGTTATTATTTTTGTGTGGTGGTCAGCGAGTCAGCTTCCCGTGAGAAAGTTATATTTTGTACTGATCAGCTGGTAACAAAACCGTGGGAAACCGTTATTATTTGTTCATCTAGACGGCAATATTGTGGGATATTATTTCCTGCTAGGTTGGGCAGCTGCCAGCAATTTAATTTTATTTTATAAATATATAACTATTATATTAATAACTACAGTACTTCTGTTTATGCATGTAAATCTGATCATTCCTTAATTTAGTTAATTAATTCCCATTATATGGCTCCATTTAAGTAAAATTTATATTAATTAAAAACTGTCACTCAATATGTTGTGCAGAACGAGATGGGCTCCTGCCGTGAGAAAATTATTCAGTAACTGTTTGGACACAGGAAGGATCACATCTAGGAGTTAAGTGCTGTTATATTATATCTATTATGTTCTGTTGTAGTATGTTAGTCTGTGGAGAAATAATTTTATTTTGATTTTCATGTGATTGCCCACCTGTTGATTGATATATAATACTGATAATTGACTGAAGTATATTTCTAATACACATTTATTTTTATATGTGTGATTACTTATTCCTAAGGGGTGATTAATTTTAATTCTTGCCTGTACAAACCATGGGATTATACTGGTGACCCACCTTGAGATTGCAGCATCGGTAAATGTCCCTAGACTACAATATTTTGTTGCTGTATGGGTTACGAGCATTAATGTATGGTTTGTAACAGTCGCCAGTTCTTGTCACAGGGGGTGGGCTGGGGCTCTGCTAGCAATCGGCTGCTAGGGGCTCAGAAGGCAGAATACTCAGCCCCTCTGACTCTTGGGATTCACCGGAGTCTCCTGGCCTCACAGGAGAGGACCAGTGATACCCACCGCCGCAGGACTTTGCACCCCACCACTTGGGGTGCCACTGATTCACCTTGGGAGCCCTTCAGTCATATTCACGGGGAAACTGCTATTAGCAATACCGGCCTAGACCCGTGGAGAAGTGAAGAAAGACCCAGGCTTACCTTTTAACAATAACTTCCCCTGAGTCTTGCCTGTCAGACAAAAAATTGCTGGAATTTCTTTCCCGCCTGCCTTCTATATCTTCATTTAACAAGGTCGCCAGCTGGGGTGAGATCTCTGCACCCCAGCAGTGCAGTTCAGTGGGTGTATTCTATACTGCTTGTTGCCTAAGTGTTGCTACTCCTACAGAGTTGACACTAGTCTGTACACCCAAGGTACACTTCCAAAAAAGTCTGTGTGGCTTTGACCTCTCTCCAGCCTCTGTATTGCTTGTTGCCACCATTCCGGCTCTGATACTGGACAGATAGCCTAGGGTACACTTCTACATAAGTCTGTGCTGCTTTACCACTCTCCAGCCACTAAGAACTTCTGTAGAAAACGTGATGTTCACTAGGTTGGACTATGATATCCCTCGTGTATGCTCAGAGATTATTATGGTGGCGCAGTTAAACACCATGATAAAATATGTGAATTTACTGACATAAGCTGCTTGATTACATATACAATTAAAATCAATACAGGAAATGAAAATAAGAATAAACAATCTGGACATCGTCAGCAACTCTTCTTTCACGACCTCCAACAACGCCTTCAACTGGGCAAATTTAAAAGGGGCAACACACACTCTCTCACAGAGGGGCCGCTTCGTCAACCTCGGCCACCTCTTCAACTGCCCTGTCGTCCACACACACTGTTCTCTTCAACAGTCCTGGACTCAAGCTGCCCTGCAGCCTATCCTACTACTAATGTATCAATGTTACACGCCAACATACATAGGTAAATATCGTGACCTATCTAGCCAACTCAAACAAGGGGCAATGGGAGGGAAATTGATCTACCTTTACATTCCTGGCTCATAATGGCTGT